>NC_050498.2:2717293-2823984 GCF_012460135.2 Molothrus ater | reverse complement strand
TGACAATAATTGGAACAGAGGTAAATAAAATCAGTGTTTTGTCTTCCCTTAGATTGGACTCATCAGCAGATGGGGAATGCTGCCATCCTTTCTTTATTTTTGGCAAGGCCCTGCAGAGCTGACAGACCCCTGCTACAATGGAAAGAGATGGTTCAATAACGTTTAGGGAAGAACTAATAATATGTCAGTTATTTCTGCAATGCTTGGAATATGGTTTAATTTGATAATTTAAATGTATTTTTTTTAAGTCTTAAAGAAACCTGCTTTATTACCTGCCTCCTGGTTTGACATCTGTGTAGCAAAATGTGAGCATTTGGAATATGCAAAGTGAAATCAAAGTGTAGAATTCCCTTTGAAGCTCAGTTTCTCACTCTTTTCCCTCCCCACCTTTTAATATTTGGCCTGCTGTAATTTCATTTTTTCTGGAATTTTCTGTGTAATTGAAAGAGGGCTGAAGGAACAAAGCAAATATTTACATTGCACAAATGCCACTTGATGTGATTAGTTAAAAGCAATCTATTTAAAATTTAATATGTGTATTAAACATATGCATGCATGGGCATGCACACACAGGGAAGCCAGTGGAATAAATTCTGAGTTTAGGTAATCTATGTTGTGGAGAACACAGAACTTGTGTTTCCAGGCTCTGGAACACAGTGTCTGGATAAGGATTTTTGACCTTTAGGTTTAAGGAGCAAACCCAGCCCTAATTCACTTCAAATGTAAAAGGCATTTTCAGCCTTGTGGTGCTGCCTGTGCCTTGGTGTGTGTGGCAGGAACCTCCTCTGGAACCCTGGGCTGCTTTAGCCTGGCTTAGGGGCCAGATGTTCCCTGGCTCCTGGACCTGTGGATTGTATTGAGATGAGCAAGAAACTGGCCTTGCCCATGTGCTGCCTGTCCCTGCCTGGTGCAGGGGGCTCCTGGGGCAGCCCCTTGTCTCAGACAAGGGGGGAGCAGGGATGGGGCTTGGCGGGTGCTGCCCAGTGTGGGGTACCTTGATGCACCTCGATGCAGTGCAAATGAGGCCAATATTCCTCTCTCAGGGCTATATCTGGAGCTCCTGTGCTGCTCAAGGATCAAATTTTTCTATAATCTGTAGGTCTTACATGTTCATGAACTTGTTCAGGTGCTGAAGCTGCTGCATGACTTGAGCAAATGGGCAGTCACAAGTTCCCTTTCCTGCTTTGCCTGAAGCTTGAGGAAATGCTGCTTTTATCTGGTCTCTTTTATGTCTGAGACAGAGATGGGTGAGTAGGAGGAATGTGAGGAAACACAAGCTAACCCAGCCAAGTGATCTGAAAAATAGATCCTGGACATGGAAAAGACATTATTTTCTGGAGATCAGCTGATGCTGACTGACTGAAGAGAAGGATAATGATTTTCAAGAAAGTTGAATGATCCTCTTTTATTTATAATTTTAAAGTGACTTTGTGAAGTGGTTTATGGCAAATTTAGATAGATGAAAAATCAAATATCTTGCTTATCCTTTTTTAAAATTTCTGATGAGTTTTACCAATGATACTAGGGTATGGAAAACAGTATTTAATTATTCCCAGAGGAGATGAAATCAAAGGAATTAAAATAAATGGAAGAAAACCACTGCAGATCTGCTAAAGCTTGTGGTTTGTGCAAGGCTCTTTCTCAGCCCTTTGATGGCTAAGTACTACAGCTCCTCCACTTCTGGGCTTCAGATCACTTTTCCTGGTCTCTGTGGTCTAAGAGGTGGTGAAGCCTCAGCATTGAAGAACTTTGGGGTCAGTCTGATTGTGCCTCACCCCTGTGCTCACAGCAATAATTTCACCTTGCTCTTATGTCACCCATAAAAGACCTTGACCCAAAAGGAAGAGAAGGCAGATGGTGAGTCAGGCAAGCTTCAAGAGGCAATCAGCTGCTGAGATGGAAATAATGAAATGAGGAGATTTTGCAGAAAAGCATCAGAATCCTTGCAGCAGGGGTGTCCTGAGATTTGATTTGTGCCAGCTGTGGTGGTCTGGGGAAAGGCTTTGCTTGAGCACATCTTCAGAGGTGACACTGAAATGTCTGAGAGAATCTCCTTGTGGTTTAGGTCCCTCATGAAAATCAAACTGTGCAGGAATATCTTGAACCATCCACCATGCAAAAAAGAACTTATCCATCAGGGAAACAGACGTTTTTGTTATGGTTTTCACAATATTCTTAACACTTTTGTAACAGTCTAATATGGCTTCTGGGGAACTGAAGGGTCAAGATTCACCAAACCTGATGTGTCAGTTAGAGGAGGCAATAATATTTAATATATGTTATAAAGCCTGTTGCAGTAAATGGCTGGATTAAAAGAGTATCTTAACAAAATCCTGGAGCACAGAGAAGGAGCCATGTAGTGTTTTTGTACTGATGCCTCTTTTTCTTATGATCCTCTTTTAATGTGGCTTTGAAAATTGCCCAGCAGTACAGCATTATTTGGCTTTGCTTCAAATGTTAAGACACATTTCCTTTTTTTCTAACCTAAAGGAGACCTTTATATGGTGTATAAAAATCACAATATCACAAGTCAAGGACCATTAACTGAGTGTAATGCTGGGGGGATGTATGCTTTGAACATTGTTTCCATTATTCAGAATAGATCAAGTTTCAGCCCAAATAGAAATGAAAGGCTATTGAGGAAACATTGCAAATACCTGAAATTCTAACTTTTACTTTGCTCTTGTTAACTATATGTGATTAAGGAAGAAAGGGAAATTGTTAAGAGGCTGTGCCATTGCAAGTGATACAACCATGACCCTGTCTTAACTATCAGCATGTGTGAAAGTCCATCAGTAGTCACAAAATTCCCTGAACTTTTAAAATGCTTTTCTTTGATCCATCAAACTAAAAAGAATAACATATTCTTGAAAGCACAAGAAAACTTAATTTATTTGCCAGTATTATTCACATATGGGATTGTATTTCTGCCTGATGATAAAATGATGCAATTGTGTCTCATGGAAAATGGCTTCTTACCACTGTGGAATTGTTAGATTTTACAAATTCCATGATGCTTTTGATTGGTTTGGTAGGTAAAGGAATTATAGAGATGTAAGAGTGTAGCCTTGGGCTTCATAGCGCTGACTTTTCAATAACTGTTTCCTAGGGGCTTTATTTATCAATTTAAAGATGGTATGCTGGCAAACTTGTGAACGTTTTCCTTCTTTGGTGGTGTTGCCAGGCTTGTCTGCCCTTTGCTCTTACCCAGTCTTACCCAGAGCACTAGGCAAAGCTCACTTCATCCAATTTGCGGGAGATAATAATGTTTTACTTTATTTTGGGGACTGTTCAGTGCTCAACCATCAGATAACAGCCATTAGAAGATGTTTTTGGAACACTAACCACTTGTTCTTATTCATGAATGTGTATATGTAGGGCTGGTTTTATGAAAACCAGACCTAATTTTTAGTTTGCCAATTGGCTGTCCACAAACTACAGCAAACCAACAATTCCTTTGGGTACAGCACTCCAGCACATTCTGCTACCAGTTTTGTAGAGAGGGAATGCTAATATTTGTTCTTTCCTCACCCTTTCTAGAGAGCAGATGTTTGTGCTTTCTCACAAGACCATTGTTTTTAACAGTTTAAAAAATAGAAAAAGTGGGGAGGGGAATTATTATTGATTTCAGTTCTTGCCACAGTTTTGTATTGACAGAGAAAAAAATACAATAGAAGAGGTGGAGGTGGCAAATCAGAGATGGCTTCTGTAATTGCCTACTCACATCATAAAGATTCTTAATCTGACCTAATGTTTTTTAATCATTCTTTTCAATATATGGAGGTTGCTCACTTAAATGGATTTCAACTGAAGCAGAATTCTCTAATTAGACAAGAATAGGGGAGGAATTGACCATTATCTCCAGTTTTGAATTTTCAGGCAGCCTGTATTAGCAGTCATGCTTCTGCCAGCTGATCTTTAAACATGGAAATACTGTATCAAGAGATTACTGTTCAGAATTGTTTTCACTAGTCTAATAGCTTTTTAATTTATAAAATAGCTTACATTCATCAGCAAGGGGCAAAGGTAATCAAATTTACTCAATCAACTAAGTTATTTTGCCCCTCTTAGCTGATGACAGGTTAAATTGTGATATTAAACTAGCAAACTGGGAATTTATAATTTTTTTTATAATCTTGTAAACAGTAGCCCATGCAGTCAGTGAGTTGAAGTTGTGGGATTTTCTAGCAAGTAATACAAGGACCTTATAGGACTGAAGTAAAAGTGCAGAGAGTTGGTTTGGTAGTTTGTCAGCATTCTGAGTAATTTTTTGTTATTTTTCTTCATTGTACTCTTGAAGGTTCATCTGTGTAAGGGAGTGTCCTAGGGTGACTTTATGATGCTGAATTGTATCTCCATTTGTCTGTTTAGTCCAGAAATAAGTTTTGCACCTTTAAAACTTGATCTGAGAGTGAACAGGGGGTGAGAAGGAGAAGCAGTGGAATGTCTGAGGGGCTGTATTCAAAACCAGAGAGAGGAGAGCTTCAGCCTTCCTTCTCCTGGACTCTTTGTGGACGGACAGACAGTGGGACAGAGCTCTCCTTTGCTTTTTAGGATTTTTAAAGTTTTATTTTCTCTTTAGTTTTTTTTTTTTTTTTAAGCCACCTGAGGCAGTGAAGTTCCCTGGACTGTGGCTTTTCTTTTTCTTGGAACTGTTCAAACCTGCTCTGGACTGAGAACCCCAGAAGAACTCTGGGAGCTCACACCAGGGCTGGAATTTGGCATTTTCCAGTGCAGGAGGGACTGGTAAGAGATTGAGGGAGCCAAGGCAGTGGTCAATAAATACTGATTCTTTTACAAGCCCTAATATATGAGATTAGAAGAGTTAACACAAAGAAAGATGACTGTGCTGAAGGACAGTCAATGTGCATGTTAGGATTTGAACTCAGATGCCCTTTGCTCTATTACCAGGCTTGGGATTAATCCTTATTCTTTGATACTCCATGGTTAAATTGCATGCAGTCAGTTCTGGAGTTGCAAAGTTAACTCTTTTCTCCTGGGTTTGGCTTTGTGTCATCCTGTCTGGCTCAGTAAAACACAGCAGAAACATCAGTAGCCTGTGAGTAAAATGCTTTGTCTCTCCTTGGGTGTTTACTTTTTCAAATACATAGATTCTTTTAATAAATGTATAGAGACTTCCACCAGATTTCTGGAGTGCTCAAAACCCTGAAGACTGAGAGTCCTGAAGTCAGGCTTGCTTATTGCTATACAGCTTCTGAGGAGCTGAAGGCTTTAGAAGCAGGGAAGTTTCAGTAAATTCAAGGCAGTTTGCCTGGTGATTTCCCAGGCTGGCAGGGAGCCTTGCAGTCCTGGCTTGTGAGTTAGCTGGTAGTGAATTTAGGACTTCTTTATCCCCAGGTTTCCACAGCATGCTGGGATGATTGCTGCAGAGCTATGAGGAAATGAAGTAACTTTCCAATGGAAATCTGCTTGGTTTTCATCAGAATTTTATCCAAATTAATGAACTGTTTTGATGAAATTGATTTTTAATTTTTTATTCTAGTAGAAAATATTCCATTGAAAAAGTTTCTGAGTGACCACAGGGACCTGTGCCTCTTATTACAGCTTCAGTGGTGGTTACCAGTTGTTTCGATTTCTTTGCTTGAGATGATCTGGATAATGCAGATATCATGCCTGCTATTCTCAAACACAAGAGAAAAATCTTAAAAAAAAAATCTGCAGTGTAGTTTATGCAGTGAGCAATCAGGAGACACATGCTGTAAGCTGTTACACTCTGTCTTATATATGTAAGTGATTTATTAGCATTGATTCTTTGTGGAGTTCATAAATGTAAGGATATTAAAAAAAATGTACAGATTATTGTACATGAAAAAAAAAATTAGTGTACATGAACGAAGTAGTGTTCCATGAAACTTTCCTACAATTAGGGTTGCCTGTTTTTGTCTTAGTAGTAGTCCTGGTTTCCAAGTAATGGACAGGAAAATTATATAAAATTTCTATCTGATATATAAAATTATATAAAATGTTTTGTCATTCATGTTCTGCTTATACAAATCACCTATTCTGATTCCTGCTTGCAGGAACAGAAGCACTCACTGTGCAGTTTAAAGGATGCCCATCAGTTGTGCTTGTCTTGAGAAGGGAAAGATTATTGGAAGGGATTTGGGGAAGGGAAAGGGAGAGAGAGCAAAGCTCCAGACATGAACTGAGGCTGACTGCTGAGCACAGGCCTGCCACATCCAGTAAGGGCACTAAAAGAGTAACTGAGGCCCTTGGATTCATGCCTAGGCAGATACTTTGGTCAGAGCTGATGGGAATGGAGTCTGAAGTGGCTCTGAGGCAGCAGCAGCAGAAAATGTGGCCTGGGGAAAAAAATGGAACACAAAAGATGCAGGTGTGTGGAGTTGAAAGAATTTTGCCCTGAAAAACTGAGTTAACAATTTCACCAGTGCTGTACAGACCAGCCAGGATTCCAGCTCTTTTTAAATGCTGGAGAGGATCAGCATATAGAAAAATGCCATGACATTTTTTATCCTAGGGATGTGTTGCTGAGTACTCACTGTACTCAGCAACATTGTGCTTCAATGTGTTCAGTCAGGAGTGATTTCACATCTCTTCACAGGGACAGTTCCTCTGTTCTGGAGCAACCAGCCCTGCAGAGTTAAAACACAGCAGCTTTGTACCTGTGTAGTGAGAACTGCAATTGCCACAGAGCTCTGGAAACTCCTCACAAATTTTGGCAAAGGTTTCAGCATGACTTGAAGGAATTTTACTGTGTGAAATCAGACATGTCAGACCAGCACTTCACAGAGTTTGGTTTCAGATGCTGGTGGAATTTCACACCACCAGTTACGTGTCAGGTGCTGCTTGATGTTTTGGGTGCTGTTCCCTGGGGATGGGTGTATGAGGAGGATAATACGTGGATTTCTGTTAGTGTGGTCACTGGTTAGGGAGGATCACTGGTGGGAGGAGCAGACCTCACTGCTCTGTGCTGAGTTATTCCTGCTCAGAGCCTCAGGCAGGGTAGGGATGTGTCACTTTGCTTGCTCAGATTTATACATCTCCTGTGACTCAGAGTCCACGTGGCTTGGGCTCCAGTGATGGTATTTTCTGCTATTTATTCTGTGGCACATGGAGAAAATCATCCTTCAGTGGTTTGATCTGCTCCTGAGAATGTTCCTTGGTGGTGAATGAGCTTTTAAGTAGTGTCTGAGGAATATGCTGCAGCTGGGCTGAGTTATTACATCTTTGTTGACTTGCAACCTGAAATCTATATCCTACTGAGTCTTGCTGTGCAGCCATCATCTCTTTACCTTGGGATTATTGATTGCATTAAAATGTTCACTTTGTACTGCACACAGACATAGGGTACTGATTGCTTTTGTCCATGCTGCCACTTGGAAATGTTATTTATGTGGGATCATTTCCAACATTGCTGCCAATCTGGAAAGCAGAATGTTTTGTCTTTATTTATTTAAAATCTTTGTACAAATAAGTTGCTTACTAAGAGAAAATACAAATTCAAAAGAACAACTTGCCCTCCTTATTTACTTCATTTATTTTGGTGCATCCTCTTCAAATTGAGAAAGCATCAATATTAAATGGAGTTAATCTTTAATTAGTTTGCAAAATCTTTTGTTCCTAATAGGAGATCACCCAGTCTAGATTTGTGGCAGAACATTTTTAGTCATATTAAATGTGTTTGCAATGTTGTGTTTTCACATATGTAGGTGTGAATATAATTTTATGTATACAAAATGCATTCCATGCTGATTCCTTTAAAATTGCCTTTTGTTTTTTTTTCACATCACAGAAACAAGTTCCCTTTCCGTGCAGGTTATTCCCCTCTCTGGACTGTCAGTAAAACATGGATTTGTAATGTAATGATATCACCAGGATTCAGATTTTTGAATTGCCATATCAGACCTAGGAATATCCTGTTGTATCAGTTTACCCCAGGCTTTGGCACTCATACTCAAAGCCTTTTTCCTTCACACCAAGCTGTTTCATTAAGCAGGGCTTTGTGGAGTTTCCTCTGCCTGTGTTCCACAGGGACCACTTTGGCTCTTGCTGCCTCTTATCCCAGACCACCTCAGACTGAGGAAAGCTCCCTCCTTGGAGTCAGCTTAAAACTTTGGGCTGTTTTTCCCCCAACACTGCTGAAAGAAATCTCAGGGAGGAAATAAATAATTTGGTTTATTTTTAATTGATTTCCCACCTCAGTCTCTAAGCTTAATTAAGTGTGTGTGCATGTTTTTTCAGTGCAACACAATTTAAATTAAGAAATGAACACATTTCACTTATGCGGTGACAAACAGAATTGAATATCCTTTTAAAAATATGTCAGTAGGGTTCACTGACTCCAATCTGATATGGTTGGTTGATTGCATGGTTGGTTGATTGGATGGTTGGTTGGTGATTTTTCTGGGGGTGGATAGTGTTCCTTATAAGCCTCCCAGACTTAATTTGCACAGGTATAACTGTCATCTCTTGCTTTCAATGACAAAGCAAAATTTGTTACCAAATTCTGCTTTCAATTCTGGGCACAGAACATTAGAAATACAGAACTTACTGAGGCTTGGAACCATTTATGCTGTCTGTATTCTTATTGTAACCAATATTTTGATTGGAAATTAATTTCTTAACCAACTGGAAGACAAAAACCAGATAGTATTTTATTTTAGGTTTGTAATGGTGGCAAGACAGAAGACAGGGGCATGAAGCTACAGCAGCTTCATTTTGATACTGTGCATAACAGAATGCATTAAGTGAGTCTCAGGAGTCAGGCTCAAGGGTCTCTTGATTAAGGATTGAATTACAGGTATGATTTACTAAATTTGTGCTTGGGGAAAGAAGGAGTTTGATGATGATATGATTGGTAAACTACACATTTCCTCAGCAACATATTAAAGTTAATGGGAATAGCAGAATGGGAAATGCAAAATACTTCTCTAAACTTAGGAAATAAGTTGTCTTGTAAACTAAACCAGAAATCTGTGTCAGTAACTTCCTTACTGAAGAAAATCCAAGGGGATTCTGCTCAGACTGAACTTTCTTCTGCTGTTGAAGAAGATGTAGTTAGAAGAGCTGTGGCATCAGCTCCTTTGTCTGATTTGGCATGATAATTTTATATGATTGTTTTCAAACATTTAAATGTAGAATGACTTGAAAGCTCTTGTTCCAATGGTTAGGTATAAGGCTAATTTAAATTGCTTTTCCATTTCTTTCAGAATTGCTTGAAATTTTATTTGTAGTATCTTTATTTGTAGATTTGAAGATATTTGTAATATCTTCTTGTTCTTTGTGGGTGAATTTGGCATAGTAGGATCCTTAAGCAGGTTTTGGATTCCAAGATGCAGTTGCATCCAAACAACACACTACAGCAGGGTTTGGAAAGAGAAGGAATACAGCTGTTGGTATTTTACATGGATGCAGGGAAGTGAGGGGCTGTGTGATCCAAGTTCCTGTGCTGCAGAGTCAGAACTCTTGGTTCAAGAGCTTGTGTATGCTTCCCCTGCTCTGTCTGAACTGTGTGGGCTCATAACATTCACCCAGCACGGATATGGCAGCATTGCTGCTTCATGGGATGCATACTAATATGTGGGACATCAAAAATGCAAATTAATATGTGAGACATCAAAAAAATCCACATCATACCACCCAAAAGTGCTCTTGTCCAGCCCAACAGGAGAAATCTTTTCTCTGAGCTTTTTCTTTGGCTGTATAAAGGATGGCAAGTTAGAGCAGGGTTGGGTGTTTCTCTTCCATGGATGCAGCTATTTAGGAATTCAGCATTTGTGAGTAGGAGGAAGAAGATGGGAATGGTCAGAGTCAAGTTTTTGAGATTACATCAGTTACTGGCATCCAGTTGAGGCTCTTTTCTTACAGCTCCAAGGGGTCCTGCCACTGCCAGGGTTTGAGAGAATGGGTACCAACCACTTCCATTCTATCCTTCTGTATTTCATTGGGATGCACAATTGCCCTGTTTTTCTAAAACCTTTCACTGGCAGTCACTGCATCTTTGGAGCTTTTGACCAAGAGCAGCAGAGCTTTGAAAGCAGAACATTTTTCATAGTGGGAAAAAGGGCTTGGTTTACCTCCAGCCTATGCCTGGGCTCCCTCACCTGCAGACCCAGGATTCATTAAGGAGAGAGCAATCAGTCTTATCACAAGAGCAGAGAAACATGAAAGGCTGCTTTCTTCTAATATGCAACAAAGCCCATAATTAAAACAAACAAAGTAGCATTAACCAGAAGGTCTTACTAGTATTGTTTTTGAAGCCATGAATGGATTTTGAAGTATCAAAGATCCAATCAATTTGTATTTAATGAAGATGTTAGCTACAAACCATGAGAGAAATTATTAGTTAAACCAGAAATGGGTACAAGAAACCAGCTAGAAAACAGCCCCATTTTGTGTTGGTGTTGGGCTGGGGGCCCATGAAGTTGGAATCCCTCCAAAGCAGTGTGTGACTGACTAATCCCGGAAGGAATAGCTTGGAAAGTGCTGGCATTACTCACTGGCCATGCAATGGGTGGGAGCTTTGTCAAACAGGGCAAAAGACCAGAACATTACACTGGGACCAGAGGTTGGTTTTATGGGATGAAATAATAGACTATTAAATCTATTAGTATAAAACTCACATGAATCATAAAGGGCTAGTAATAAGGGTTTAATTTTTAAGGTGGGTTTTGTAATTTTGAAGAAGCTGAAGAGGAACATCAGAGCAATTCTATGTCACAGCAAAACATGGATGGTATAGTGGTATTTATTCTGCTGTTGTGTGAAACAGGAATGAGAGTGTGCCTGGAATCCTGGGCACGTGTCAGGTCACCTGCATTCAAGACAAATGAGTTAATATAGCAGCAACTGCAGGAAATACAGAGGGGTTCTGAGTTGAAGGTGGGAAGCTGGGCTTATTCAGAATGAGCACTGGGGCAGGGGACAATTGTGTCTGTGATGTACCTGGAGAAAGGGCTGAAGGAGGGAGAAGTACTTAGGAAAAACTTCATTTAGGAAAAGGTTTTAGCCTTTAGGGCAGTTTATAATAGAATTTTTGGAACAGTTTGCTGGTAGAATCAGTGGCAATGTATATTTGTAATTTAACATATGTGTGTTGTTTAGGAAATTGTCTGTAAGGTACAGTTATGTTTTTCCATGGCTGATGGATCTCAGGAAAACATTCTTCCTCCTTCTGTATTAACAAGTGTGCCTGGTCTTGTAGAGATTTTTCCAAATGGTCATGTCTGTGCATGTACAATTGCAAGGATATTGTGGGGGTTTTTGGTTTTGATCTGGTTTTGTTTTGTTTTTCCAGGTGTAAATATTTTAATTTTGAATGGGTTAGCGACAGGACCTCTGAGTTGCTTTAGATGATGCAATTTAGTTTTCTTATCTTCTACAAAGGCAGGAAGGGTGAGTTCAGCTCACATCTTCACCACATGGCTCAGAAGGTCACAAGACCCCTAGTTACAAGACCTTTTAAGGATTTATTAACCAATAAAACACTGCCAACAAGGATATTTATATTTTTGACCCAATCCTTAAATATTTCATCTTATGGACTCATGCTGCAGTGTAAGCTTTCTTAGCCAATCATATGATGACACAAAACCCAAAACTCTAAACTTTCCTCTACTTAACATGTCTCTGCTTTAAACTATAAATACACATTCTCACTTCTAGCACCCTAAGTTTGGAAGCCTTTTCCAAGGTCTCAGATTAAATCCTGTGTTTAATTCTGAGCTTTGGCTTACAGGTTTTGAGAATTCCCTGTGTCTTGGATTCCAACAGTTTACTTGTATAAATCTCCATTTCCAAAGTCCTTTAGTTGAAGGACAGTTTTGGACAGTGAAAAACCCCATGGATTCTGGGGTTTTGTCCTTGTGATTTCCAGTGGTTGATGTTGGATGGGAGCCTCAGGTGAAGGACATTTGTGCTGCATGTGCTGGGCCAGCAGGATGGCACTGGGCAGTCCCCAGCTTGTGCAGCCTCTGTGGCTCTTCTGGTCAGAGGAGCAGAGAAGAGGCTTCATTTGCAGGGTCTGTTTAATGGCCATGAATACCTGTGACAGTGCTCACAGGGGTCTGAGGATGAGGGAAGAGATGAGGATCTGACTCCATGTTTCAGAAGTCTTGATTTAATATTTTATGATATATATTACATTAAAACTATACTAAAAGAATAGAAGAAAGGATTTCATCAGAAGGTTAGCTAAGGATAGAATAGGAAAGAATGATAACAAAGGCTCTGTCTTGGACTCTCTGTCTGAGCCAGCTGACTGTGATTGGCCATTAATTAGAAACAACCACATGAGCCCAATCCCAGATGCACCTGTTGCATTCCACAGCAGCAGATAACCATTGGTTACATTTTGTTCCTGAGGCCTCTCAGCTTCTCAGGAGGAAAAATCCTAAGGAAAGGATTTTTCAATAAAAGATGTCTACAACAAATACCAAACCCTGTCCTTAAACAGCCAAGAAGAGAAAGGGAGAAAATAAGGAAATTAAAGAGCAAGCAACTCACACTGGTCCTCTGCCATTTTCTGGTTTTCTTTATTTTTTTTTTTCTTTTCCCAAAGCCCGTAACTTGAGGTCATTTTGGAATTAATTGAAGCTAATGTCTTCACTTCAAAGCAGCAGAAGTTCAAGCCAAATGTACATGCATAGCAATTAAAGACCTGGCAAGGTATTATGGATTGGCTTCTAGAGCAGCAGCTTTCTCCCTGAGCTGTTCCACTTGTTCAGGCCTTTGATGTGCTGCAGAGCAGAACTAGCTGGGCCTGTGCTTAAACAAAGGAGCATTTTAGCACTTGATTCTACAGAGAGTGACTGGTGTGCTATAGTTAATATTTTTAACTGTCTGTTAAATTGGAGAGATTATGAATCTGTGGTATGACTGGCTACAGGAGAATTCTGGGGATAATGAAGAAGATTGCAGGGGGCAAATTGAAAGACTTCTCTTTTATATTGTACAGCATCAGTATTCCTTTAGTGCTAACAAAGATGAGGCCAATTTAGTATAAATCTTCAAAGCAACATGTGTGGATTTATCTGTCCAGTGCTCATTACAGTTAATGGGAATCATGTGGCTGGAACTTTGCAAGTGCTTTGAAAGTGCTCCTTTTATGGGTACATTATAGACCCCCATGTTAGCTGTTTTGTTATTATTTTTATATTGCTCTATTTGTTTTCTTGACATTGAAAAAATCAAACCACTAAACTAATTAAAAACTGCATCACCCCCTCCAGTGCTGAAATAGAGCAAAACACCCATTTTCTAAAGTAAATAAAATATTACTTATATGTAAATCAACTTGAGACACAACAATAATCTCTCCAGGTTTAAATCCCAGTAGCACAAATCCTGATGCTTGTTACATACTTATTTAAGGTGAGCTTAACAGAAAAGTCAAATGTTGGTCCATATATCCATGTTTCAGTTTTGATTTCACTGTGGTGTTAGTCACCATGTGTGGTGCAACATCTGCATTCCTTCATGGGTATCCTGAAGGGGATATAATCTTTTGGGAACTGTTAGGGAAGAAAAAGACATAATGAAAACAAGAAGATATGAGGCAGGTCATGTGCATAAAAGTGCACCTAGACAGATGAAGGAATAAATTGATGGAAGTTTGGCTTTGATTAATTTTTTGATTGTTATCCTATAAAATTCTATGAATAGGCCAATATCTTATTATGGAATGGAGGATTTTTTTTCCTGAAATTTGAAAATGGGATAAATTAGAGAAAATTTTTAAAATCATTTGAAGCTCATGAATCATGGAAAGCTTTCAGTCTGGTGTTAGGTGCAATACTCTGAATTTTAGGTAAAGAAGATGGAAATCATGGAAAGTTTTCAGTCTGGCGTTAGGTGCAATACTCTGAATTTTAGGTAAAGAAGATGGAAATCATGGAAAGTTTTCAGTCTGGCGTTAGGTGCAATACTCTGAATTTTAGCCAGCAAGGAGATTGTCAGTGGTCTGTGGCAGTGAATGGGTTGAATGTGGTGGTAACTGCCCTTGTGTTCTCCCACAGCCTTGTTTGGTAGGACTTGTGAGAAAAATATCCTACAAATCCTTCTTCTTGAACATGTTTTGAATTTCTAGGGTAAGAGGTCTGGATGTTAAGGTTTAGAGTGGGTGGTTTTCTCCCTTTAGTATTTTGATAAGAGATAATTGATTTTTAAATGGTTGCAGTGTGCCTCTTAAATCACATATGTTCTGATTTTGCTGCCCTGTTCTCTTTCATGGTGCATTACTTGTTCACATGGGACCAGAACCTTAGAAGCAAGGAATCTGAGCTTGAGCTGGAGCTTGATTTAAAACCCAAGCTGAACTATTTTAATTGAAGTCAGCTGACATATACCCTGGGATTGGAAGCTATAATGTTGGCTTTTCAAAAATCATGAATATGCTCAGTCTCTACAACTGAGAGAACTCCATGCACTGGCAGTAGGGCTTGTGGTGACAGCCACTGGCCTACACAAAGCCCTCAGTTCTCAACTGCATAGAATGTATTCTGGTTATTTTTTTCCTGGGGTGATTTTTATTTTGAGTTCAGAGGAATTAGACCAAAGCTGGCTGATTGCCTCCATTTATGCAAAATGGCTTTTTTGCTTTAAAAAAATAAGGGTAAACTAAATATAGGCTTTCATATTAGGCTACTTTATTACTTAAAATAGGTGTTTTTGAAGTAAAATAAAAAGATATTATATAACAAAGGTTATAGAATTATATTCTTTAAAAATTAGGTTAAATTAGAAATTACATTTCTTTTAATATTGATGGAGCTGAGAGTTAAGTTATAAAAGGAGTCAATCATTCTAATGCTGACAGTTTCAGACCACTGATTTCTAGAATTAGAATGGAGCAAAAATATTACTCGAAACTCACATTTGATTAATAAATTTCAGTGATGTCAAGATGTGAAGATGAACACATCACAGGTTCAGTCTTGTTGCCAGATTTCTGACACCAGAGGACTCTGAAGGGTTATTAGGAAGCTGGAATGTTTACTGGTATTAAAAATGAGCACATCAAGTGAGCTGTGCCCTTCACTGCAGGTTTCCTGCAGTGCATCACAAATGTTTCCTACTGGTGCTGGTATTTCTATCTTCTACCCTGCCCACATGTATCCAGGAGTCTTCAGCTTTGGTTGACCATGCTCTGCAAAGAGAAATCAGGAAGCACTTTCCCTGGGTTTAAACTTGGTCAGGGAAGAATGATTGCTGAATACTGTGGATTTTTATTAGTTTACCTAACCATGTTTACTTTGCAAGATTTTTACCTTGCAAAGCCAGTCCCAGATATGCAGGTGTAGGAGCAATGGGGGTAGGACAGTGGGGATGGATGGAGAGCAGAGATCTCTGAAGCCAGGTCAGGAACTTGGGGTTTACTGCAAAGGGCCTGGGGGCAGGGCCCTGCTGGGAGCTGCCAGCCACAGCTCAGAGCAGGACTGAGAGAAGAGAGGGGGGGGGAGGGAGGGTGAGAGGGTAAGAGAGTAAGAGAGCAAAGTTCCTGTTACAATACAATAAATCTTCTTCTGTGTTGAATATTCTCATTCTCACTAACCAATCTAGTACAATATACAAATCCTATAGCATTTCCATACAGCCTATAAGAATCATTACATTCCCATACTGTGTTACATTTTAAACCCTAAAAACTCCTCTTTGGGCCCCTTCTGCCAAGCTGTAGGCTCTGCTCTGACCTTTGGGCCTGTCTGCAAGCAGAGGGTGTTGTTCCATCAAAAGGGGATCACCTTCAGCCAGCCACACTATTGTTTTCCTGTTGTTCAGTAACTGAGGTATCTCAAAGCTTGCTTTCATTTCAATCTTGCTTATAGTTTCCATATTCTCAAAATCTTTTGCCAGACAATCATATTCAGCAGGGAGTGGAGCAGGGTGAGCAGCAGGTCTTCTCTTGCTCACCTCAGAATCCCAGAATTTGCTGAATTGGAAGGGACCCACAAGGATCACTGAGTCCAACTCCTGGCCCAGCACAGCACCATCCCTAAGGATCACACCATGTGCCTGAGCATTGTCCAAACACTCCTGGAGCTCTGCCAGCCTTGGTGCTGTGAGCACTGCCCTGGGCAGCCTGTTCAGTGCCCAGCCACCCTCTGGGGGAAGAACCTGTTTCTAACATCCAACCTGAACCCCCCTGACACAGCTCCAGGCCATCCCTCAGGTGCCATCAGTGTCACACCAAGCAGGGATCAGTGTCTGCCCCTCCTCTTCCCCTCACCAGGGAGCTGCAGGCTGCAATGAGTCCCCTCAGTCTCCTCTTCCCCGGCTGCCCAGCCCCAGGGCCCTCAGAGCTCCTCACACGGCTTCCCCTCACGGCCTCGCTGTCCCCGTGGCCTCCTTTGCACTCTCTCGAACAGTTTAATTCCTCCCTCACACTGTGCTGCCCAAACCTGCCCACAGCACTCGAGGTGAGGCCCCCGGAGCAGAGCAGGACAATCCCTCCCTGGCCCCACTGGCCCTGCTGGGCCTGGAGCCCCAGGACGGGGATGGCCCTGCTGGCCCCAGGGCACTGCTGGCTCTGATCCCTCTGGCCACCGAGCAGGACCCCCAGGTCCCTTTGTGAGGTGCTGCTGTCCAGCATCTCCTTCACTGTAGGAAATGGATTTGTGTGTAGGAAATGCATGTGGATGCACACTGTGTGGGCCTTCTGTCAGGCCCTGAGAACTCTCTACAAATCCATTTCCCACACTTCCCCAGGCTGTACCCACACCCAGGGTGCACCAACCCAGGTGATCCAGAACTTTCCATTGTTGAACTTCATATGGTTGATTAACTGGAATTGATTAGGTTGGCTGGAAGAGCTGTGCAGGACAGAGAAAGCTTTGGCAACCATTTTGGGGCAGAGGAGTCCTTCAGGGCTGTAATTTAAAAAAAATTATCTAACCTAGGAGCAGAAATCCTGATGTTCAATGGGACTTGAGCTCCCTACATTCTTCAGTTTTATGAGACTTTTCCCCATCTCCCATTTTTGCAGATACCTGTAGGAGAGGTGTCCTACTGTTGCTGTGGGTTGGATCAGCATAGAGAATAATCTTATTAGTGTTCCCATTTGCAAGATGGCAGTAGAGGCTCTTCTAGCTGAGTACAAGGATATTAAGATATTGGAGGGCTGGAGTGTGTCCAGAGAAGGGAACAGAAAAGGGAGAAAGGTCTGGAGCACAAGCCTGATGAGGCTTAGCCTGGAGAAAAGGAGGCTCAGGAGGGATCTCTGGCTCTGCACAACTCTGCCAGGAGGGGACAGGCTCTGCTCTCTGGGAACAAATGATAGATACTAGAGGAAATGGCTTCAAGTAGTACCAGGGGAGGTTTTGATTGGATTTTAGGGGAAGTTTCTTCACTGAAAGAGCTGTCCAGCCCTGGCACAGACTGCCCAGGACAGTGGCAGAGTCACTGCCCCTGGAAGTTTTAAAAATACACATAGGTGTGGCACTTGGGCATGGGTTAGTGGTGGGCCTGGCAGTGCTGGGTTACTGGCTGGACTGGAACTTAAAGGCCTTTTCCAACCTACACAACTCTGTGATATATGATTCTATATCCAGCATAGAGGCAGGTATTTAATATACTCTATATACAGAGTGTATATACATTATACACTATATATATTCTATATACTCTGTATACAGAGTAGGATTAAACCTGTTAGATCCTATGGTATTGGGAGTCAAGGGAGCCCTAAGGATAAACCCAGAAATGACCAAAATCTTTAGTATGATTTCTCCCCAGTGGTTGCTGTCAGAGTTAATTCTAAAACTGATCTGTAATCCCAACTCTTGGAGTTTGTTCAGTTACTGCATTTTATAGCTTAATCTTTACCACTTGATTATTTAATGAAGATTTTTCATCTGGTGTACTGAAGATTACTCTGCTTGCAAATGGCTAAGAACTGCAGAGAACTATCTTTCCATTTATAAGTATAGACTAAATATTTCTTGGATACTCTCTATGCTTTCTGCTATGGCAGGATTTAGTGGCTTCTCTGATCACCTCTGCAGTAGCCAAAACCCATCTTTTAGCCTCACACTCTGCAGACCTTGGAGGAAGTGGTCCCTGTCCCATAGAATTTAAACTCTCTGAAAAATAGTGCTGAAATAGAAAAGTGGTGTTAATTTCAAGCTCCATTAGAATCAAAAAGACTGATATTTATATCCATGCTCTGTGCTGTAATTTGGACCATTTGATATTTTCTTTTAGTGTGATGCTTAAATATTGGAATGAGGAGTGCTTTCAAGGTCAGAGAGAAAATGGGGGTGAGGTCTTGTTAAATAAATGTTGACAGAAATCCCACATTAAAGTCTTAAAAAAAAAGTTCTATTGCTGTAGTGCCAACAGTGCACTTGAGGGGTGCTCCTCCCTCCTCTGGCCACTTTATGATGAAAATGTGTCAGCTCTGGCAGCCCCATTGTGCTGATGGGCACCTTAGGTGGTTCTTCAGGGCAAGGGAGAAGTGGGGTCTGCTCTGGAGGGATGGGGCAGGGGTGCAGCTGGTGATGCCACTGGACCAGCAGCCTGAAGGAGAGGTGCTGCCTCTTGGGTAAATGCACCCTGAGGGCTTGTCCTGGCAGAGCACACAGCCCTGGCAGGTTTGGGGCACTGGATCCACCTCCATGGTGTCCCAGAGCTGCTGCTTTAACTCTTCTGACAGTGCAGGTGACAACACTGGTGCCTCAGGTTTGAGCTTTTATATTTTTCACATTCTGTGCTGCTTTAGTGTGTGGATCTGGGCTTCATATTATGGGATGGTGAGCACTCTGTACAGAGCAGGGAGACAAAACAATTCCTGCTCCAGCTGGGGACCAAGGACAAATGATCCAAATCTCAGGCCCAAGAGCACAAACACTGTGGGCTGAAGAGAGAAAACAAGAAGGATGGGACTGCATGGGCTGGAGCTGGAATTGGACAATGAACTCCAATATGCAAATGGAGCAGAACTGATCAAAGTGAGAGACCTCAAGACCAGTCATGCATTTTGGGACCATTTTGGGTTGTGCTGCCCAAGGTGGATCTATTGAATCCTCTTAATAAATCCCTACTTTATTCTTTAGCTCCCTCTAGTCTCTGTTCTAGGCCAGCCTTCACAAGGCATCACTGGATCCACCTCCACAGTGTCCCAGAGTTGCTGCTTTAACCCTTCTGACAGTGCAGGTGAGGGGCTCCTGACAGCACAGTTCATTTTTTAGAGCATGTTTGTTTCTGTAATGTTTTTCTCCATCAGCTAGGTTTCTGTTTGGTTTATGTTTAATGCAGTTTCTATTCCCATCCTAGCAGTTTTCCAAATCATGTCAGGAGTGAGGTAACAAGGAATATTTAAGAACAGTGATAAGATGTTTTCTGCTACTTTGTGCTGTTAGGAAAAGTGCAATGAGGAATAGAACTGTTCCTGATGAGAGTGTATCACTTTAAATAGAAAACATTTCATGTGTCTGTGCTAATTATCCAAGCTGTAATCCAAAAGAATGGAGTTTTGCCCCAGGGCCATCCAACCTCTGTTCTCAGCTGTTGAAATCACAATGCCTCTTGGATAGCTAGGCTGCTGTTTCTAGCAGAGTGTGTAGAAACAGGATTTGTTTCCAGTGAAGCCAGTATTTAACAAAGCTGAAAGTTAATCTGATCCTTTTTGTAGATAGCATTCATAGAAATAATTTGGACAACTTTGTACAAGGCCTGCTCTTTAGTCTGCATTTACCCAGTGCCTACCCCAACAGAATCCTGATCCATACCTGCCATCTCCTGTGCTAATTCCTGACAGAGTTTAATCCTAGTGATGGGCCTGACACATTTCATAAGTGTTCAAGACAGATCAACCATTTAGAGCTGTTCCAGTGAACATCTGTGCTGGCAGAGTTGTATCAGCTAGCAGTAAATGAGGTGTTCCCCTGGCAAAATGCAGGTACTTGTTGAAACTGCACTGTGGAGAACAACAAACCAGCCAAGTAAAACAAATGCAGGGAAAAGAAACAGTAGTTCATGATGTAGTGAAGATGTATCATACAGGTGTGTACAAACTTAATTAGTGTTTCAAAATAGTAGGTTTGAATGAAGTAGTAGAATGAATCTTTTTTCTTTCTTACATAGAAAAATGGTAATGCAGCTATGTAAATTCAGTCTTTTCCAATATAAGAGGGTTTATAAGTAAAAGCATATTTAACCATAGAATGATTTGCAACAGTGAGTGTTTAGGGCAATTTCCTTTTTGTGTCACAGGAAGGCAAAGACACAAAGAAATACACATACTGATTGGGAGTTTGTTCTGTCATGCTGCAAGCCATAAGCATGGCCATCACAGGGATTTCTCTTCTGGAGTCCCACTCCATGAGCAATCACTCCACAAAAGCCCATTTTGATTTTGGTACGACCAAGGCACCTACAAGATATTGACAGACTTGTTGCAATGCTCTCTGGGCTCTGTGGGGTGCATTTTGAGGCAAATCAGAGCCAGGCTCCTCCCTGGCTCTTAAAACCCCTTCCTGCAGTGACTGTCCAAGTGGGCAGTATGTGCCCTCATCCCCTCTGGCACCCTGAGCAGGGAGGCCCTGGCATGGTGCCACAGCAGCTCTCTGCTCACAGAGAAACCCTGGCATCATTCTGGGAAAGGCTGTGAGAGGATCAGAGAAAAGAATGAGAAACAATTCTTATCTTCACTTGCTGCACCTCTTGTTGTGAGCATGTGGAATGTGTTATGGAGATTTGTTGGCCAAAGGGTGGTTTCTTAATTAGCCAATGGTGATGGTGTTTTAATTAAAGGACCAATCAAGTGTGCCTGTAGCAAACTAGGGTATAAAAGTATGGCATTCTTAATAAAGAGTATTTTATTTATTCTGTAAATGCATGGAGCGTATGTCACTTATTACCTGATCCTGGCAGGCCCTGAGCATGGAATTGTTGGGTGTGTCAGGCCACAGCAGTGGCACCAAGGAATGCCCTGAGGCTCTGAGGCAGTGGCACCCCAGGGTAGGAAATGGAGCTGAGGGCAGCAGGGTGCAGGGTTTGGATGCTTTCGTGTGGTTCAGGTGCCCTGGTTTTATTTCCAATCTCTTGTCTGCTTAGATATGAAATGGGATAGTAACATGATGCTTACCTCATCCAAAATGTGGTTTTGGCTTTGTAGATGAAAAGCCTTTTATGCAACTGATGTGTGAGATTTTTTCTGGGAAATCCTAACCAAACCACTTATTTCACTTTTTTTTTTTTCTGTTGCAAGCCTCAATCTCTTGTGCTTTGCTCAACAGGAATTCTCCTTGCTCCCCATGTAAAATAAACATAATTTAAAGTAATTTTGCCTTTCTGAATTTTAGATACCATCTCACCATAGCAGTGCCATTGCAGCTGTGATTCAGAGGTGTGTTTAAAGATGTAAGATGGCAAGTTTTGCACTCACACTTAGCTCTCAAATTTTGCAGTATATGGACAAATAGAGATAGTAGCTGTGTTTTCTGAGGAAGATGAGCTATAGAATTATTTTAAAGAAAATAATGTTAATAAATTCTGCTTAATTTCTATTTATTATTTGGTAAATAGTGTATATGGTGGATCAAATATGCTGATAGAGAAATTTTTATGCCTTTTTCTCTCTGTATTTTAACCTGCCTGAGGGTGTTCTGTGCCACAGCCATAATGGTACCAGACATTATAGCCTTGTGTTAATAATGTCTGGATTAAAGCATCCCCCAGCAAGCTCTGGATGTGGTGGATTTTATCAGTGCTGGTGAAAGGGTCCCCACATGGGCCTGGACTCCAGGGCAGTTTGGGAAGTCTCCTGCTGTCAATGGCCTGGTGATTTTTCTGGAGGAAGGGTGGAGGAGGAGGGCTGTGAACCTTGAAGCTGCTCTCTCCAAGGTGAGGCTGCTGTTAGAAATGGAAATCTGGCAAGAAAAGGGTGCCTGGGTGAACCAAACAGTGGAGCATGAGGAGTTCCAGGGGAGATGGAGGGTGCTCATAAGATTGCCAGGGACATTGAAATGCTTAGAATCCTCTTGATGAAGAAAAGTACAAGTCTCAACATTAAAAATAGATGCTTTTTATCTTGTGTATACGATACAAAATCTCTTGTGATATGGTATTTTTCTATTATACTTTAGCAGCTCTGAGGAGTCGTGGATTAGGCCTGTATCACAACAGTAATTCACAGGAGGCTGTGTTTTGTCTTGCTATGACACCAGCTACTATTGTTTTTGATCTGCAGCCTCTGAAGAGGGATGGTGCATCTTCTGTGGGAGGTGTTGTGAGTGCAGATTAGTTAGACAAGTGCTGGAGTGAATGCATAAGTAGTGATTTTGCATAATGAGGTATGTGAAATCCCAGTGGAGGTTGTTAAAACAGATAGACAGCCTGTGGTAAACAACAAGGAAGGTAGGCTTTGAAAACAGATGGCTTTGAAAACCTGGCAAATGACTGTTCCATACTTAAAAATCAGTTTTGTTAGTGGAAAATATCTTATTTAAAAAATACCAAACCAAAACAAACAAACAAAACTGAAAAATGCTTAGGCTGCATATTTTCACAAAGCTGAATGTGTTAGTGAAGTTCTGTGGGGAAGCATACATCATCTGTCTTCCTTGTGTGTGTGTGAGCCATGGGCTGCCTGGCTGGGATGTTCTGCAGCTCCCATCACCTTCCCTGTGCAGCTGCCTCTACCTGGTGGGTTTGCTGCTCTTCATCATCCCTTGGACTCTGTGAGTCCTTTACATTGGGAATTAATTGTGCACTCAAAGGGTTAATTTGTCTTGAAAGACAGTCTCTATGAGTGAAATGGGAATATAAATAAATATTTCTGCTAGTTGGAAAGGGCACAGCAAAGCCCACTGCTGTTTGAATTACTGCATTGTTAAGGTTGGGACTGGCCAGAAGATGAGTGCTTTGGTTTGAAAAGCCAGGTGTGTGCTGAGGAAGGCAGGAGCCTCCCTTGAAATGGAAAATGTAAACCCCCTCCCTCTGAATTATTATAATTTTGAAATTAAGGGGCTCTCAGGCAAAGATATGGGAATAGAAGTAACAGTTCCTTATTAGGAAAAAAAGAAGAAAAAAAAGAAAATGCAGTAATACAAAACAGCACTGCCAGAGTGAGAGCAGTCCCTGTCCCCTGTGTGTCAGGGGGTGGCACAGCCCCATCCCATGGGGGCTCAGCCCTCCTGCAGTGCCAGCTGTGGCTCTGCTGGAGCAGGGAATCCTGCACAAGGGGGGAGTTTTCCTCTGCAGCTCCAGGGCTGCTGCAGATGGGCCTGGGCTCCCTCTGGCCATGCAGGGCAGCAGAAGCTGCTCCTCTGGCAATGCACTGGGCAAAGGCTGCTGTGCTGTGCCAGGCTCACATTGGATCCAGGTAGGAATGCTTGGCTCCTGCCCTGGGCGCAGCATCTCCCCATGGGATGCTGGAATTGGATCAGCCCTGCAGGGACACTCAGTGGCCATGGACAGCAGAGATCTCCTGCAGGGAGGATTGGCTGGGGGAGAGATCAAGAAAACTGCCCATGAACAGCAGGGAACTGCCCCAGCTCTGACAGATGGGAATAGAATCCACACCCCCATTTTCAAACTAAGACAATGAGATACTGTTTTGGAACTTTAAAATGTAGCTGTTTTCCATGTCTTTTATACATGGGCAGTAGCAGGTATGAGACTGAGACTTCTCTTCCCATGGTTGTTGTAGGCCCAGTGAGACATTGTCCCTCCTGCTGTCACCTGCCTGGGGCTCACACTGTTCCCTCCTGCAGAGCACCTGCAGCCTGAGCTGGGACAGTGTTAGCTCCAAACAGAGCAGCTCCTGCAGTGTGGCAGAGGCCCAGCTCAGTGCTGACACTGTTAAAGACCTTCCCCATAGCCTGAGCCTGAATATGAGACCATTGCAGTAAAATAATGCTTTTTCTTTTCCCTCCAGTGCAACTCCTAAAAGCTTTCCTTTGTCAGTGTAAGTTACTCTACAGCTTGTGGGTAAATCAAACCACCTGTCATTTTCTTGGTTGTTTTGGTGGCTCCCTTAGAACAAGGGAAGCCCTGGGCTCTGTGGACTTGATTGAAAGATAGTGCAAGTGGTTCAATTCCCCTTTGGAAAGGATCTAAAATGCAAACAGAGGAGTCCTCAGTCCCAAACTTCTGCTGAAAAAAAGGCACGTTCCTATGATTTGAGAATGAGAGAGAGGTTCTCCTGTGTTCTGAGAAAAATCAGGGACACATGCTCTTGTCAGACACTTGTCCTTGCCCACTCAGGCTGCCTTGTCTGATCCTGTGACAGCAGGAGTCCTGCTCCAGGGATGGCACTGGGTGCTCTTAAATTTTGGGCTCTGAGGGCAGAGAAGGAAAGCTGGCCTCTGCTCTGCTGCTTCCCAACTCCTTAAAAATGTGTTGAAAGTGGGATTTCACCTGGGAGATTGGCACAAACCATGTTGGGCACATCTAGAACGTGGCTTGTGCCAATCTCCAGGACAGAGAGCCAAGAGATGCTCTCTGAGGGTGGGAAGTGTCCCTGTTCCCTTGGCCCTTTGCAAGGCCAGTGCTGGGGGCAAGGCCACTGAGATGGGTGCTGGCAGTGGAGCTGGGGCAGGCTTGGAGCCTTGGGCTCTGCTTTCATTTATGTTGGATGGGAGAAAGAGCTGCTTAGAAAGCAAGAGAACAAAATTTTAGCCAGTTCATCTTTCTCCTAAACTAAACAAAGTGCTTGCTGAGTAGCTCATTTCTCAAGGTACCAAGTACAGCTGTTGAGAATTTTTGCCATTATGTTGTTTTTAATCAAACCCTTCTGATTATAAAACTGAATTTGTAGGCATGAGAAGGAAGTAGATTTTCTGCAGCTATTTCCTTTCATGATGAATTTCAATATGCCCCATTTTAACATTTAAAAAAATGACAATGTGGGCCTTATTATTACTTGACATTGTTATCAACATTTAAAGCTAGAAGTGTTGGTTTTGCTTTAAAAAGAACGAAATAACAAAACTGAATTTGTCTCCCTTGAGGATTTTTGGATTCCTTGTCAGGATTTTGACTTTAAGCTTTGTCTGCAGACGGAGATCACTGGGTGAGAAAGCCTGACAGGACAGGAAAGTATTTTACTTTCTGCTTGGAGAGAAACCTTTGCTGCAGAGTGGCTGATCAGAGTTTCTGCTGCTCCTGTGATGAGTTGTCTGGGTTCTCTCCTATTGGTGTTTGTACCAACCATTAAGGCATTTCCAGAGCTCTTCCAGGCCCTGGACCACCCTCAGCATCATGTTTAAAAGCTCTTCTTTTTCTTCCCTCTTTTTTCCAAAAAGGCCTGCTCTTCATGAAGTAACACTGCCAAATACATTTTTCAGAAGCACTTCAGGTAATGCAGTGAAAACTTTCAAATTTTTAGTATTTTTGTACCTAAATAAGAGTTGAGCTGTTCCAAAAAAATCTCATCCCAGCTGTCTCAAGATCCATTGTTTTCTGTGCTGCAACAAGATTGTTACAAATGTCTGTCCCACATCTCTCATGAAGTTCTTGCAGGGTAATCTAGAAGGGACAGTGTCCTGCCATTGACAGGTGAGCACTCAGTCATCCCTGAACTGAAATATTCCTTTGGTTTATGTCTGCCCCACATCTATGAAGTTCTTACAGAATAATCTAGAAGGGAGAGTGTCCTGCCATTGACAGGTGAGCACTCAGTCATCCCTGAGCTGAAATATTCCTTTGATTTTTCAGCTGCAGGGCTGCAGGATGTTTCCTCCCTGACACTCCAGCTCTGTGAGGATGAAACCAGGGCAGCATTTGGCAGCTCTGGGATGGCTGTTAGGAATGGTTATTGCACACGGGGGCAGTAGCACACCACGGAGCTGCTCCGTGTGGGAGCAAACACTGATGGACGGCTGCACACCCTAATCAGGGATATTCAGTGTTCCTTAGCTGGTGTTGGGTTTGACAGATATTGGCAAGAAATATTAACTTACATCCGAGTTTGTCTTAACTAATAAGTGATGAGCAAAGAGAAGTTTGTATTTCCTGTCTTAAAATGATCTGGGAATGCGAAGTTTTTTATTCCAGCTTTGACATGTGGCCCTTTTCATCTTTTTAAATGTTGCAGGCGCCACCAGAAGCCAAAAGTGAGAAGTCTGCTCTTGAGAGCAATATAAAAGCATTTTCCTCATCTTTGGAATCCAGCACTTGTATTACATTGCCCTGTTTTGTCTGTGCTCCTTTTTAAAGCTCTTTTAAATATATTTGCTGTGATACAGTTAGCAGAAAAGTTGCTCTACTTTTTCAAGGGATAACCAAGTGCTTAAGTGCTTTCCTGGATCCTGGCCAGAGCTAGCATCTTGCAGAATGGAGCCGATGACAACTCATTTCATCCCAAAAATCGCAGTTTTCTTCACAAACTCCAGTAAACAAAGTCTCCTGCTAGCCTGTGAGTCCTGGAGCAGTGGCAGTGTCCTGGCTTTCCAGATGGCCACGAGCCTGGCTAAATGGCTCGCTCAGGGGAGCTGGGAGATGAGTGAGGCTGGGCAGATGCAGGAGGCGGGCTCTGGGGAGGATTTTGCTGGCTGGCTTTATTACATATTTGTTACATTCACGCTGCTGCCTGGGTGGTGTGATTGGGCCACTCTAGTGGATATTTTTGCCTCTGCCTGAGTGGTGTGATTGGGCCACTATAATGGATATTTTTGCCCCTGCTTGGGTGGTGTGATTGGGCCACTATAATGGATATTTGTGCCCCTGCCTGGGTGGTGTGATTGGGCCACTCTGGTGGATATTTGTGCCCCTGCCTGGGTGGTGTGATTGGGCCACTCTGGTGGATATTTTTGCCCCTGCCTGGATGGTGTGATTGGGCCACTCTGGTGGATATTTTTGCCCCCCACGAGGGAGAGGAATGAATGATGAGGAGGACTCCATCTTATCAGAAGGTTAATTAATTACTTTATTATGCTATATTATTCTATACTATATTACATCCTTATTACACTACATTTAAACTGAATCTGTCAAGCACTCAGCTGCACACAACTGCACAGAATTTTGTGACTGTCAGCCAACAGTCCTGACACACACACACCTGGATTAAATTGGTCAGTGAATCAAAACGCTTACACCAGAATCTAATTATCAATTCCTTTTTGGTAAACAATCTACTTGTGAATAACACAGGAGTAGTAAATGAGATAAGAATTGTTTTTTCTTTTTCTCAGGTTCAGAGAATGTGAAACCCAGAAATATTTTTGAGAAAAATTGTGTCTTGTTTTTCTCTGTGAAGAAAAATGTGGTGACAGGCCACAGTTGCCCAAGTCTGTCTGTTCTCTGAGGTGTTTTCTAAAAGTACATCCAGAGCTCTGGGGGAAGGGGGAGTGGCTGAAGGTGCTTTCTTATGGGGGGATTTGAATGACACCACCTTGCTCCAGGAGTGAGTGATCACACTGCTGGGAGTGATGGTAGAATGGTGATTTGATCTGCCCAGTCACCCCTGTGTCTGAAAGTGCAAAGGGAAATAATGGGAAAAAGAATAAAAGCCAGAAAATGAACAAACAAACCCACTGAGTAACACTTTTTTAATCCTTGTATTTACAAGTTATGTTAGCATTATTAACTCTGGTCAGGAACTCACCTGAAGCAATTATGCAGGGACTTCCTAATAGTATTTCATAATAACACAGGTAGTTACACAGGGATTATTTTAAAATAATACATTCTCTGTATTTATCATTGGTTGCTATTGACTTGGTGACACATTGCTGTTGGTGAAATGAACTGTAATATAATTAGTAGCAAATAGGACCCGTGCATGCTGTGCTAATTATTTCTATGTGAACCCAATTCATTGCTAATATAAATAGCAATATTAATCACAGCAAGTATCAATATTTATGCAACATGCTTCTATTTAAGTGCAGCTGTAGACAGCAATGCTCAGCAATGCACCAAAGAGAGGTGTGTGAGGAGTCAGTCTTTTCAGCCACAGCACGATGGGTTATGTCCATTCTGTGACAATTGCTCTGTGCTTAGAGAATTCACAGAATCACTGGGTTGGAAGAGACCTTCAAAATCATCAAGTCCAACCAGCCCCAGCAGTTCAGCTAAACCCTGGCACCCAGTGCCACATCCAGGCTTTGTTAAACACCCCCAGGGATGGTGACTCCACCACCTCTACAGGCAGCCATTCCAGAACTTTATCAAGCTTTCTGTAAAAAACTTTTTCCTAATATCCAACCTGTATTTCCCTTGGTGCAGCTTGAGGCTGTGGCCTCTGGTTCTGTCAGTGCTGCCTGGAGAGAGAGCCCAGCCCCAGCTGAGCACAGGCACCTTTCAGGGAGGTGATGAGGGCAGAGTGATGAGGTCACCCCTGAGTCTCCTTTTCTCCAGGCTGAGCACCCCCAGCTCCCTCAGTGGCTCCTCACAGGGTTTGTGTTCCCAGCCCCTCTCCAGCCTCGTTGCCTCCTCTGGACGCGCTCGAGCGTCTCAAGGTCCTTCCCAAGCTGAGGGGCCAGAACTGGACACAGCACTCCAGGTGTGCCCTCAGCAGTGCCCAGTGCAGGGGCAGAATGACCTCCCTGCTCCTGCTGGCCACACCATTCCTGATCCAGGCAGGAGCCATTGGCCTTCTTGGCCACCAGGGCACACTCCATGGGATGTTTACTCCAGGCTACCTCTCTGTAGAAGCTCCATGTCTTCAATAGCAAACTGAACTGCACACAGAGGACAGATCTTTGTATCTGCTCATTTTTCCCTCCTCCCATTTCTCACCACACTGGCTGTTAGCACCTCTTGGCCTGTGACTTGAAGAGCACTGGAGCAGAGTGGGTGTTTGAGAGGATCTGGGTAGGAACAAGGAAAATGTTCTGCTCCATTTCTATGGAAATGTCTCAGAAGATGGGGCTCATTTGCATGAGTCAGGGTCATCTATCTCTCAATTCCTCATGTTTAAAAGACAGCTGTTATACAAGTGGGGAACAGTGTCAAAAGGAGCACTCAACTGCCCCAACTGAGTTTTCATCCTGTTAAATAAAGCCAGGAGTCTATCTGGATGCCAGTGACTGAGTGCATAGATCCAGCTTTGCTTGTTCCAGTGCTTCTGCTGGAAGCAGAATCAATCTTTCCTCTTATTTAATGGTTTTCCCAAGCTATTGCCTTTAATGAGTGTCATGGGTTGTTTCTGGTTTAACCTTATGCTGGCTGTACATGTGTTCAGAAAAAAGCCAGATTGGGCTGTGCAGGTGAGTGGTGTGAACAGGGCTGGCTGTACAGACTGCAGCAGTTGTGGCACTTGGAGGAGTCCCAGGGCTGGAGAAAGCAAGACTGCAGATTGGCATGTGATCCTGACCCTGGGCAGGGATGTGCAGTGCATGCTGCAGGAGCACACTCAATAAATTAGATGATGATGTATGGCACAGTACATCACATTCTTGAAGGCAAGGCATATATACTCACCAGATAATGTGGAGCATGTGAAGTATTGAATATATCAAAGGAAGATTAATCTTTGTCTGGGAGTAACCCTGCACATTTTCTGTCTAGTTGAGTCAATGCAATATAATTTAAAATGTGAAGCAAGTGTGTGTGCATCTGTATGTGGACACAGGAGGAATATGTTTGTATATGTGCTAGGGGATGTCAGGGTGCACCTCTGTTTCTCTTAATATTGAAAGATTTTCCCCTGTTATTTTGCAGAAGAAAATGTTCTCTTTACATCTAAGGATTAAATTAAATGAGGATTAATTGTCCCTTGGGACAAGCGCTGCAGGACTCAGAGGGTACAGCATGTCCTGTCCCAAAAAATCTCTGCAGACAGGGGAGTTTCATTCTTTCACATCTCACTATGGAGAGCTGTGCCTGCAGTGTGTGCTGGGTCACCAGCACCCTTCTTGACCTGGAACTGGAAAATCAAAGTACAGTAACTGTCAGAGTGTGGCCATTTGGCAAATATCTGCTCAGAAATGGCTGCTGTTCTGTGAAGGTGCCTGGCACCGAAAGGTTAGCTGAAAATTTCCCATCTGTGTTTTGTTTGTGTTTAAGGATTGATAGTTTGTAGTGTTACAATTGCTACAACTATTTTCACCTCAGAAATTTGCATCTGCTATGTTAACATGAAAATTTAAAACCTTGGTACAATGTATGAAATGATGATTAATTGACAGCATTTATCTTGGCTTACTAATCATTCTGTTTTTAGCTGATAATTTTATTTGTAATCTCCAGAGTTAAATTGCCATAAAATACCATAGTTACAAAGACATTCATGAGCAGTTGAAAGGATATGACACATTGTAATTTAGGAATTAATGCACATGTTTAAAAAAAAGCCAATTCATGAGAAAGCTGTTAATACATGTACATTGTAGGAGAAACAAAGCAGGGCGAAAAAAAGCTGCAAACCAGAAGATAAGCACATGAGTAGTGCAGCTGTGTCACTAAGTGACAGTTTAAAGATATGGTGAATTCCATCCCACCATCTCTGAACAAAGAGCAACAAAGGGCAGAGAAATGTAACACAATCACCCAGCCATGAGCATGAGCAGTACCAGCTGGAAAACATTCCCTGTCCATGCCTGATTGAGCTCTGCCTTGCTGCCTCTTGTAACGTGGATAGCTACAAAATGTTCCCTGTTCAATGGCACTCAGACACGGCACTGCCAGTGCAGGAGCACTGGAAAGGTGTCAGAACCTGTGCTACCAGGTAATGCACAGCTGTGAGCAGTGTGCTCTCTCTTTGCAGTCCCTAATGAGAAGAGCAGAGGATGAGTCCTTAGAGCACTGCAGTGATCTCCAAAGCACAAACAATCTGCTGCTACTTCAGGTTTCTCAGCACATCTGCATCCCAGTGTCCTGGTTCTGGCCAGGACAGGGTTAGTTTTGGCAGTAGCCTGAGGGGGCATGGCTGGCACACAGAGTTTATTCTGTACCACTTGTCAGAATTGCCAGGGGCAAGGGAAGGGAACCTTTATGCAGAAGAAAGGGCTCTGGTTTGGGGCAGTGTGGCTGCAGTCAGGTTGCAAGGTCCTGGTGAGCATTTTGGCCCATCAGTCACTCTCTTTTGTACACTTATGTTATTAATGTTTTTGCTGTTATGGTTCATTTTCTTATCTCATGGCCCTAGAAAATTATTCCTACCTCAACCTGTGGTTTTTGCCTTTTGTTCCTCCAGTTCTCCATCCTGCTGTGGAAGAGAGGGGAGGTGAAAGCAGGGAGCAAGAGAGGAGCATGGTTCAGATTCTTGGTGGAGGATTGTAAACCTTCTCTATCACATGGAAGAAGAATGATTTTAGGTGAGGTCATGAACAGCAACAAGTTTTTTAACAAATAACAGGAGATGGTTTAGGCAGTAGCCCTTGGTCAGTCAGGACAGGACAGGATGCAAAGGATGTGCTCTGCACCACAGCTGGGGAGAATGGTCCTTTCTGGAGCCCCTGGCAGAAGGCACCTGGAGAGATTCCAGAACAACCCCTGGGCTTCTGCAGCTGGGAATATGAAATATCTGAGGCCAGCTACACCCCAGCTGAAACAGAGATACTGCCTGCTTCTGAAGGGGTTTGAGCTGCTTCAGAAGTGACTGGCACCAAAGCAGAGCTGCTTCTGGCACCCCAGCTACCAGTGCTGGGCTGGGTGTTCAAGGGAAAGGCCCTGCAGCACACACTGATGCTACAGGGACTGTGTGGATAGCACTGATCACACAGAGAGCTTGAGCAGGAAATCCCAACCACCCTGGGATCCTGGGAGTCACTATGGACTGGCCTGATGGTGAAAGTTTTCAACTATTGTCATAATCATCAGTGAATAGAAGGTGGCATGTGCTGAGGAGGCCCCACCATACAACCAGCTACCAGAAAATGAAGAGTGATACACCCTCTTTACTCTCTTTACTGACAGTTCTTGTCCTCTTGTAGGGATACACTGAAAATGGAAAGCTGCTGTGTGGATTCCTGTGTGGTCAGTGGTGGCAGCTGTGTGGTTTAGTCTCAGTAGGGGCACTTGACTAGGAAATACCATTCCTAAACCCCAGCACCCAGCCAAAGCATGGCAATGGGTTTGCTCCTGGATGCCTGGAGGGTTCACTCAGTGCCAAGTGCTCAGTGTTGTCTTTTCTTCTACAAGTGCTTCTCACAGCACAGTTGATCAATGCTGGGTATGGGAACACCAGCAGGGTCAGCCCATTCCCACTCACCTGCATCCCTGTAACATAATCCCTATCCAACAGGGTCACAGGAAGGAGCACATCATATCTACAATCAATAACTAATGTGAAACAAAAGCTTTATTTTCTTCAGAAAGATAACCAGAAGCTTAGGAAAAGGTGTAGAAGTGGATGAAATACTCAAGATTATGACACAGATTTTGGTGCATTTCACAAGCACTTAAGTTTGTGCTAGATTTATTTACTTAAATCTCTCTCCTGTAGTGACTGGTCATTCTGAATTGCAGAGACAAGAGAATCTGTTGTAGATCAGAATAATTTCAGGAAGGAGAAATTTGGTGTTATGTTTTTCTTTTCTTGACTCTTAACTGTAGAACTCTCCTAAGGTGTACAGGGAGAGATACATTTTATTCATGGCATAAGGCAGTCATAAATTATATGAAATTAAGGAAGTTTTTTTCCCATCCTGTGCAGACAACCCTTTGTTATGTGTTTGTTCTTCATAGAAAGCAGTTAGTCATTAATCCTGTGCAATACAGTAGGGAATCTTATGATCAAGAAATCAAGAGTTCAAACATACTGTCTTTGAAGGATATTTTTACAAGGCATAGAATATCCCATGGTAAAAGTAATCCTTTGGAATAAAGAGTGATGAAGGTGGTAGAGGCAGAGTAGCAGCAGCTCTTTGCTTACTTGGAACTATCTTGGGAAATTGCAATTTGTATCTAGAAAGGAATTGGAAGAGGTTGAAGATTCCTGTGATAATATGAGCTGGGGCCTACATGTTAACAGATTGCCATGTTTAATGGGCTCCTGGCTTGCAAACAGAGTCATTTCCTTTCCCAACACTGTCCATGGAAATGCACATGTCAGTGCAGGTCACTGCTGCCACCCTGCTTCCATTTAAACAGCCACTCTAGATAATAATGGCCATTTAAGAGCTAGCAGATATTTTTTAAATTTAGCTCAATCCCTCAGGCACTTCTATCCTGTGTGTCCTAAATACCCCAATTCCCTTATTTTCTACTCTAGCATTACCTTGATAATACATATCCTGCCATGAGGGACTTACAGTTTAGGTGATTTAAGCCATGGATCTTAAATAATTTAGAATACTAAATGCCTTTTAATTTAACACACCATAATGAGAATAACAGATCTGGTTTTTCTAAGTTGATAATTTTCTACATGCTCTGATAGGATGGTACCTGGCTAGGTGACTTCTGTGCCTTTAACTCTTAGATGATTGAGTTGGTTATAAAATCTACAAGATAAATAACTACTGAGTTCCACCAACCTTTCCTTCAGCTTTCTGCAGGTTCCTGCTGCCTATCTGTGAGAGAGGCTGTATAAATAAACACTTTTTAAACTGCCCACATCAAGCTGAGAATGTGTGATCTGCCTGCAGCTCTCGGCTCAGCTGGTTCAGTCTTCACATCCAGCAGGTTTTCAGCCAGGGACTGTTTGGGTTAGAGGTGAAAATAGAATGCAGGATATCCGAATATCTCACAGGCAGTTCACAGGATTGAATAGGAGAGGCAATGGTGCTGCTTTTTAACACTGGGTGTGTTTTTTTCTAAAACATGAAAACATTCCCAGTAGCTTCTGGGCAGCTTTTTCATTTGTTTGTAATGTTCTCTCCATTGATGCTGTCCCCCAATAATCAATAAAACTTGATTAAGAATAATAGTGAAAAGCAGCAGCCTGAAACCTCATTAGATGTAAAAATCCAGTACAGAGTGTGGTGACTGGGGTCAAATAATTGTGACTCAAAGAACAAATCTTGGCCACAGAATAGAAGAAACCAAAGCTGCTGTTTCTGTGGTTGTTCTTTTCCCTCACTGATTTTGTCCCACAAGCAGAAGCTGTGTCTTCTATGAGCTGGCCATGGAATTGCAGCAGGACAGGAGGATAAACCCTGCATAAATAAGTGTCTTTTTTAAAAGATCAAACAGATGGGTTGGTTTAGAATGATGGAAAAAACCAATTTCTTCTCTGTTTCCCTCTTTTTCTTTCTTCTAATTTCTTCTTCTCAAAGTTGATTAACTTAAAATTGGATGTGTTGGAGTTTGCTAAATTGAATGGGCTTAGACTTGGCTAAGTTAATGCTTTGTGAAGTGCTTTATGTTGATTGAGTGTTGCTCTAAAATTTGCCCAAGTTCTCTGATTTTCTGGCTTGCCAGTAAAGATTTTGTTCTTTAGACTTCTTGAGTAATATCTAGTCAGTATTTCTGATTTTCTGGCTTGCCAGTAAAGATTTTGTTCTTTAGACTTCTTGAGGAATATCTAGTCAGTATTTTCTCCTGTGTGTCTGACTCAGGGTACATAAAAGAACGTGAAGCCTTTTTAAGAGACTTGTTGAGGGAGATCTGGGGCCTTACAGATGGCCAGTAGGTAAAGGTGGCTGGCTGCTGCACTTGGCCCCAGCAGAGGTCAGGATACATCACAAGATTTTCCTTCCTCACTGACATTCTCCAGTGGCACTGTGATATTTTCTGAAAAATCCCTTCACCAGGATTTCTTCTCCTGGCAAGATGAGAAGCCTCAGAGAAAAAAACCAATATTATCTCATTTGCTTCTCCCTGTTTTGCTGCTTTGGAGATTGTTTGGCTGGAGATTGTTTACCAACAGGCCGTTGTTTGATTGGTTCCATGGGGATTGTTTTACTTAATGACCAATCACCATCAGCTCTGTTGGGCTCTGAGGAGTCACAAGTTTTTATTATTCATTCTTGTTAAGCCTTCTGTCTGTATCCTTCTCTTTCTTTAGTATAGTTATAATATAATATATAATAAATCAACTTTCTGAGAACATGGAGTCAGATTCCTCATCCTGGGGACCTCACAAGCTCGACACTCCAGTTCTCACTCTTCTCTCTCTTCAGCTTTTGATTGTTGGAGTTCAATCATTACACAAGCATTAGAGACTCATGCTGTCTAAGGTGGTAGTGAAATAGGTAATTCTGACTCTCAAATCCATTGTAGCATGAAGGCAATGCTGCAATTATCAAATTTTGGAAAGCCAAATGCAATGCTGAAGTAGGGGTACCTGGTTGATGATAACTTAGCTGACAGTCCCCTACTGTGTTGGTGCAAACTTGGCATTGTGCTTTACCTTACCAGATAACTGAGGCAGTCTCTGAAATAGTTTTTTCTTTTCTGTTCCCCTAAATGGAAAGTTAAATGCAATCCACTTTCTAGAAGCTGTTTTTAATTCTGACCATCAAGTAACATGCTCCAGTAATGAAACCTATCCCTCTAGTTAAAGGTCTTTTGTGTAATTTATAGACCCTCTTTTCTTTCCTCACAAATTCCCACCCTGCTTTCTAGGGAGGGAAATGCACATGAAATGCCACCCTGTGTGTCTGATATCTGTGAGATAATACCTCAGCTGGGGGTGCTGAGGGCACTCAGCATCCAGCACTGTGCAGAATGGGGTCCTCTCCTTGGCCCAGTGTGAGCCAACAAGGGAGGGGTTTTTCTCAAGGGGTTTTTCTTCCAGGCAGTACAATTTCAGTGTTTAATGTTTTCCAAAGGACTGACTCAGGAGAGGAGGGGCTGAGGATTTTCCTTTCCCTCTATTTTTCTGCAAGTTCCTGACACAAATGGTTCTTTGAACTCTCTTTAGGATGCTGTAGGGCAACTATATTTCTCATTTAAAAATATATTTTGCATAATGAAAAACTTTAGATGTGTGTGTGTATTCATGAGAGAACATAAGCACAGAACTACCACTGCTAACACAGAATGTCAGCTTTGTCAAGCTACACCAGGGTTGCCATTTCCCTTCAGTCCTGTGGTTGGGGACCTTTTAGATTAAATTCATTAGTTCATGGTAGTTTTGAGATGTAACATAAGCCTCCAAAGGCATCTTAAGCTTCTCTTTTTTATTAAAATTAAATCTTCCCTTGGCATTTCTCTAGGCACTTCTCCACTCACAAATACAAGGGACACTGCTGAAGGATATTCTGCTGCACACTTAAATGCCAGCAATCCAATTAAAGAAATGTTTAACCTTTTGTAAATAAAGCTATGGCTTGTACTGGCTTTTGGCTAAAGGAAAAAAAATTAACTAATTTATTATTAAGCTTCTTATCCAAGACTGATATATGTATTCATGATATAGTTTATAGCATTATAAGGCCAGAATACTATTAAAATTATTCTGTCCTGGAAGGTCAGCTTGCTGCAGATTCTGGCACTCTGCTCTCAAGTCAGCTCTGCTCAGTGATATCCTTCTTCAAAGCCACCTTGGAATCTTGCACAGTCTCTAGACACAAAAATCCTGATCCAGAAGTTAGATGTGTCACAGCACCTTCTTATATTTCTGATTTTGAACACGACCCTTGTTAAAATGAGCACTGTTTTCCCATTGCAAGCAACACATGTGGATTTCTATAGGAAAGTGTTCAAACTCTGATTTTCATTGTTCTAAACCTTAGTCTAAAAGCATTTTTAAAGCTAAACAATTGCTTCTATATCTGGATGTTGAATTTGTACTATCTCTAGGCAACTTAAGCAGTGTGGAAGACTATATTATAATTTAGCTTTATTGCCTCTTTTGCTGCTCCTCAGACACTTGATCTGTTGGGATGTTTTTGCCAAGAAGATTTGGCAGAGACAACAGACTAGGCCTAGTAGCAAAACTGATAGGAGCTGACACTGGGCATGGAGAGGAAGGGGAAAATGAATTTTCCTGCTTTTCAGCATCCTGAAACCATAGGGCTTCTCTGTGAGGGTAGGGAAACCCATTAAATATTTTTGGTGGTGCACTTGTACTAAGAGAAGATAACCAAGTAGAAGCTGTCTCTTTTACTAGGCTGGCTGCTGTGCTTAAGGCATGGAAGCATGCTGAATTTGAATCAGAAGCAGCACACTTCCAAAAAAGATTTAACTGGAGAGCAACCACGCAATGAGGATTTCAAGTTTTCTGCTTCTGTTTCAGATCTGAAAAGAAAAGCCTATGTGCCCAGAAGCTTGTGTAAGTATTCCAGCAGTAAGAATAGCTTTATTCTTTATATGGCCTCTATATACTCAGAAAAGTTAAGCCAGGGTTGATATATTTCTCACTTTCCTGCTGTGGCTTTGTTACCAAATATACAGTGAAATAAAACTCTTTAACAGCAGTGTAGCATTAAGAAGCAGGCATTCTTTATTTGGCCCTGGATGCATGAGAGGAAATTTCCTCTGAAATATCTTGATGCTGAGTACAGGCAAGGCTGGTGTTTCTATACTGTAGCTTACATAAATATTAATTGTTTTTCCCAGAAGGAACATACATATGATAATCCTTTCCCCAAAGTCATCAGCATCTTTCCCCTCCCACTGGTGCAGATCTTTTCTTGTCCCAGAGGTCCCTTTGGTGGTTGCTGACCACAGAGTTATACCTGACCACCAATGAACTCAGTGCTACTTTCCAAATATAGAGAAGAGTTGGCATAACTGGTGTGCTTGATTATTGTGATCAATGAAGTGTGGGTTTTGTTCCATTCTTGGTTAATTTTAGTTGTAGTTTGAGTGTATGGCTCCATAGCTAGTGATTTTGAAAAATTGTCGTTGCCTTTTCTGTACCAGCTAAGCAAATAGTTCACCTGGCAACACTTCACCCCTTTGAGGCTTGTGTAGCTTGTTTTCCCTTCAAGCCTTCTTAAGCCTCACTTTGCTTCTTTACTAACTTTGAAAAAAATGTTGGGTCAAACTAGGGGCAGAATTGAACCACAGAACCACAGAATCATAGAACCATGGTATAGTTTGGGTTTGAAGGGACTTCAAAGATCATCTTGTTCCCATCTCCTGCCATGGGGAGAGACACCTTCCATTAGACCAGGGTGCTCAGAACTCCTTCCATCCTTGGCCTTGACCTCCTCCAGGGATGAGGCATTCACAAATTCTCAGTCTTTTAAAGTAGTGCAGGATGCATTTTGTGCTGTCATGGAGGTCAGGGAATCTGGCTGGGTTCTTGCACTTTTTTCCACAAAGAGCACAATGGAGAGAAGTTCTGCCTTTACATGACCTTCTCTACTAGTTTGCTGGAGTATTTTTTAAACTAAACTGACAGCTACTTTCTCTTCTATCCAGTTTCTTGAAACAACAACAGCGCACGAGGATTCAGGAAGAACATCTCAGGGTTGAGTCTTTTTTTCAAGGGAAAAATATGTCCTTTAATTTTCTGAGGGCCATGAGTCCCAAAGGACTGTTCTGATGGTGGCAAGACATTGCCACAGATGGCAGTGCCATTGCTGGCTCCAGACCTGGTGAATCCCTGCAGCTCTGGAAATTCCCAGGCCTTGTCTCACACTCACTGCAGCGAGCTGCAGGCTGGGCTCTCAGGACCTGGCACTGGGGCAGCACAGAGCTCCATGTCTGCATGTCTGCTGCACTTGTGCTTTGCCAGCTGGCTTATTCTTCTGTTTGTATTGCTCCTGCTTGCAGCCTGGCATCATGTTTGGGAGTTGGGTTTTGATTTTTGGTTGCTTTTTATTTAATGTTGCTATCAAGGCAGATATATTTCCTTTTCTTTGTACACCATAGAAAAAAACCTAAAGCTTCTTAAAAAAAATTTAAAGCAATTCAGCTTTTTGAAACTGCATAATTGAAGAACTCTGAAATAATTGGCTTATTATAGTGCACCCATAAAAATGAATTTGCATCTCATTTATGAACTATTAGATTCCTTATTACATGCCACTGATTGTTCTTAATGTGACTTGCATATAATTTAGCATTCTTTACTCATACATTTTGTAGCTAAACACTGGGGGAGGGAAGTTCATCCCAAAACCATGGCAGCAGAATGTAGATTGCAGAGCAGCCACAGACTGCTCCTGCATGGTGTGCTCTCAGTTTGTGCCTCTGTTCCTCTCACAGTCCTGTGCTGAGGTGCAGCAGCCCCAGAGCAGCTAGCTGAGTGCCATGAGTCCCACAGGACTGTTCTGATGGTGGCAAGACATTGCCATGGATGGCAGTGCCATTCCTTGCTCCAGGCCTGGTGAATCCCTGAGGTGGTTTTCACAGAGGTCCCAGGACAAGGGAAGAGATGAGAATCTTGACTCCATGTTTCAGAAGGCTGATTTATCATTTTATGATATATATTATATTAAAAGAAAATTATATTAAAACTATACTAAAACAATAGAAGAAAGGATTTCATCAGAAGGCTGGCAAGGAAAAATAATGGAATGATAATAAAATCTTGTGACTGCTCACAGCCTCGACACAGGTGGCTGTTATTGGTCATCAAGTAAAAACAATTTCACATGCTGGGTAAACAGTTCTCCAAATCCCATTCCAAAGCAGCAAAACATGGAGAAGCTGAAGCTTCTCAGCTTCTCAGGAGAAAAGATCCTGGCAAAAGGATTTTCCATAAAATATGTCTGTAACAAATCCCTGCTTTTTTCCTCACCCCTTTCCCCCGAGTAAGGCCTGGCCATGCTGCAGCAGGAGCTGCCATTGCTAATGACAAACCTGAGCTGCAGGTCCTGAAGGGATTTCCCAGAGCCAATGCACACACCCTGCACCCCGTGTCAGAGCCTTCCCTGTGGCAGTCACCCAGGCCCACGGTGACAGGGACATTGCTGTGCCACCACGGTGCTGGGGTCACCTCTGGAGTCCTCACCTCAGCAGTGGTTGTGGCTTTTCCACAGAGCTCCCCAGTGATGCCCATGCTCCATCTGTTGGTGGTGGTGACAGGAGTGGCAGAGCTGCATCTCAGTGTGCTCTCACTGAGCTCACCTGTGTGCCAGAGGGCTGCAGGTGCTGGCAGGGAAGTTATGCTGGTGTCAGAGCCTTTGTTGGATGTGTGTGAGGATCACTGGGCAAACCCTGCTGCTGGGCTGGGAAATGCTCATGGGTCTTAGGCTGAAAGATTTAGCTGGGTGTGTGTTCTGTCCCCATGTGTCAGAGCTGGGGCAGTTCTCTGCTGTTCTTGGGGCAGTTTTCTTGATCTCTCCCCCAGCCAATCCTCCCTGCAGGAGATCTCTGCTGTCCATGGCCACTGAGTGTCCCTGCAGGGCTGATCCAATTCCAGCATCCCATGGGGAGATGCTGCGCCCAGGGCAGGAGCCAAGCATTCCTGCCTGGATCCAATGGGAGCCTGGCACAGCACAGCAGCCTTTGCCCAGGGCATTGCCAGAGGAGCAGCTTCTGCTGCCCTGCATGGCCAGAGGGAGCCCAGGCCCATCTGCAGCAGCCCTGGAGCTGCAGAGGAAAACTCCCCCCTTGTGCAGGATCCCTGCTCCAGCAGAGCCACAGCTGGCACTGCAGGAGGGCTGAGCCCCCATGGGATGGGGCTGTGCCACCCCCTGACACACAGGGGGACAGGGACTGCTCTGATTCTATCAATGGTTTTTTTTCTTTTTTGTACTATTGCATTTGTATTTTTAATTTTCCTAGTACAGAACTGTTATTCCTATTCCCATATCTTTGCCTGAGAGCCCCTTAATTTCAAAATTATAATAATTCAGAGGGAGGGGGTTTACATTTTCCATTTCAAGGGAGGCTCCTGCCTTCCTTAGCAGGCACCTGACTTTTCAAACCAAAACATCATGTCACATCATATATCCAAATGCTGGAAACATCCCCTCTATTCCTGCCAGAGCATTCCATCACCTCAGAAACAGGACACTAACACAGCCAGGAATCACTGCCTCCACTGTGCTTCCAGCAGCATTCCCTCTGTCTGAGCATGGCTTTAGGTGTCTTAAAACTCAGTTTTGGTGTCCATGACTCCACTTTGACTCAGAGGAGGAGCAAAATGGTAAGAACAAAAATGAAGCAAAATGTAGGGGTCACCTTGTGGAACTGAAGAAGATTCAGGGTGAGTGAGTTTAGAAATAATATAGGGAAAGTGGCAAGCAGGTACCTTGAATGAAATTCTGCAAAATTCCTGAACAGCAATTTCAGAATACTTTATTTACTGTAGGAAGTGGCAAAAGAAATTACAAGTTCATTTCAATAGATACAAAAAATGCTGTGGTCTTCATGAGAGATGTTAGTCTCTTTTTGGGCACAGGCAATTAAGAAAGCACTGATGCCAAGTATTCAGCAGGAGCAAATGTAGTGAGCCCTGGGTCATGGGTTTGAGTATCAGTGGTTCCCAAAGTACATGGAAGTACATGGATATTCCTGTGGGCATTTTTGTCAGGAAGCACATGGCAAACTGAGATTTTCATCCAGCTTTTGTTTAGCAGATGGATCATGTGGTTTGATCCAGTGCATGGTTTTTTCAGGGTAGCGAGTGAGTGGGACACCAGGTGAGGTAAGGAGAAGAAATTATGGATCAAAACTTGTACAAAGACATTATGAGCCTTCAGACAAAATAAAATATGTACAATTCTATTCTGTTCAGAGGAGGAACTAGCAGTGTTGACAGCAGCAACATCAGAGGAGTACTGACATGCTTTGTATTTCGTTTGCCTTTCTTCTGGATTGTCAGTCTTCTCTGAATCTCTATTCAGCAGCACAGTAAATACAGCCAGAAACACGAGGTACTAATGCCAGGGAGGCAGAAATGATCCCTGCAGCCTTCTAATCCTTCCCTTACAGTAATTTTGAAGAGATTAAACGTGGGTTCAGATATGTGGACGCACTGCACTTTTCAGAGCTTGCATTTTATGTAGGGAAATGATTCCCGCTGTGTATTAGAGCAGGTCAGAGGGTGTCCATGCCAGCCCAGGGCATCTCTGGGTTCTCAGAAGCTGTGAGGGGAGCAGTTACCCCAGCCTGACATGGGGCTGGAGCTGCTGCAGTACATGGTACAGCAGAGGATGTTCTGCTAGCCCCTAAAGCTGCCACCTGAGCCCATTTCTGCCCCTTCACCTCCTCACTGCCCAGCCCTGCTGGCCCTGGTTTGGTCAGAGGTGGTTTTGCACTCAGAACCCATGCCAGGCTGTGATAAGGTTTTGGAGTTCAGGGGTTAAGCAGAGCTGATGTGTGAGCTTTGCCAAGGCAGGCGCTCTGCTGCCCTGGCCTTTGAAGGATAAAAGTGTTATCCAGACAAATCCATGCTGCTTTTCAAAGCAGCAGCTCAGTGTGCAGCACAGCTGGGCTCTGGGAGCAGGGCAGGGAAGAGCAGCCTGCTGTTTTCTTTGGGAGGAAAGGTGGAAATACGTTTTTCAAAGCAGCTGGTTGTTTTGTGAATGTCTGGTTTGAATGCCCAAATAAATGGTTTTTCAGTTGGTTTCCAGCTCAGAAGGTAGATTCTAGGTGCAGTTTAAAAGATTCAGCTTTCACTATTTGGCAATCAAAACTGCCCATCATCCTGGATCAAACATTCTAATTCTCTCCTTTGATGTAAACTTGTAGTTTTGAGGGAAGAAGTCACTGTAAAGTTGAGCTGTAAGATCTACTCCCTCCCTCCCCCTTCTCTTTTTGGTGTTTGTGCTTTGCTCCTGGTTTGCAAACACTGCTGTTTGTTTTTTAAAGCATACATTGAAAGGACACACGGGGATTACCAATAAACCACGTTAAAAGGGCTGGAGATAGTAGAGGGAAGTTCATATACCTGTCACCATGTTCATCACTCAGCACTGTGTGTGCTTTTACTGCTCCAGATCACACCCAGACACAATGCTGATTATCTGGGCAGGAGGTCACTTTTGCATGCCAAAGGAAAACATTTCTATGTCTTGCTAATTTGATTTTAATATCTGTGCCATGCCATTCTTTGGCCTAGAAATTAGCTTGCTTTTTACTAATATAATTGGCTAATTAAAACATCTTCTCTAGGAGATGGGGAGATACCCACAGTCCTTATGGGACTAGGAATATACTAAAGCAAACAGATGACAGTTCCTGATCCAACAGGAGATCATTTAGAGCACAAAGAAAGAAATATAGTCATTGCAATTTTCTTAATAAGTTTTTTGAAGTGATTTAGGGTCCAGTCTTTGGTAGGGAGATGGAAACACTGGAATTTAGAAGACACAGCCCTGTAGGACCTCTGTGGAAATAGGGAACAGGGAAATAGGGAACTTACAGAACAATCCGTTCTGTGAGTTTGCACTCTTTTGTTTAATCATTATAAGTTCTCTACCTGTGGCCAGTTATGAAGATGTAAAGAAACAGAAAAAAGTTGCACCAAAACAGTCTCCCTTGGTCCCAGTAACTAAAACATTTTAGTTTTAGTTAGCTTATTTAGTTTAGTTTTAGTTACATTTGCAACCAGATCATACAGTTTTGGGATTTCCTTCCTTACCTGCTACCACTTATCACCTGGAGTCAGTCCCTGGGAGGAAAAGAACCCTGGCCAGAGCCACTCCTTTCCTGTCTCCCACTGCTTAGAGATGGTGAGGGGTGGCCAGATGAGGAAGGGACCAGTGTTACCTCTGCTATAATGGTGAAGATGGGGCAGTAACTTTCAATAAACAGATCACCTTCCTGCCCTGGATCCCAGCTCCAACAGTCACAGCCTCCTTCTGATGCCTCAGGTTTGAGCTTTTATATTTTTCACATTCTGTGCTGCTTTAGTGTGTAGTTCTGACCTTCATATTATGGGATGGTGAGCTCTCTGCACAGAGTAGGGAAACAAAACAATTCCTGCTCCAGCTGGGGACCAAGGACAAATGATCCAAATCTCAGGCCCAGGAGCACAAACACCGTGGGCTGGAGAGAGAAAAACAAGGATGGGACTTGATGGGCTGGAGCTGGAACTGGACAATGAACTGCAAAATGCAAATGGAGCAGAACTGATCCCAGGGAGAGACCCTGTGCCTGGTTGTGCATTTTGTGACCATTTTGGTTCATCTCGGGTGCAGCCCTGGCTGGGCTCTGGTGCTGCCCAAGGTGGATCCATTGAGGCCTTTTAATAAATCCCTACTTTATTCCTGAGCTCTGTCCAGCCTCTGTTCTAGGGCAGCCTTCTCTAGGTATCACTTCCCCAGGGTGCTCTTTGGATTCCATCTTCACACAGTATCCTTCAGACAGAGCTTGAGGAGAAGTCCTATCCCAGACAATCAATCACTGAGCCTGGAAAGAGATTGAGAGACTTATGCTAATCATATTTAATTAGTATGTGCAAATGATTCTAACTAAATGTAGACTTCCCTTAGTATCTTCAATTAAAAGCTCTGGATGTACTCCAAAGTTACAAATTCCTTCACTAAGCCAGTAGGGAATGATAATGAATTATTGCTAATATAGTCATAAAGCTTTTATTTGCATAAGTAATATGAAGCTAATGTGTGGATAAAATTAAACTTGAAAATGAAATATGATTAAAACAAAACCGTTAATGAATTTGGACACATTACTGAGCAGGTATATTTGGCAGCTGGCTGGAACAGATAACTCCAATAGAAGTCTACCAGAATCAAAATCAATATTGAACATTGCATAACACAGTGAAGACAGTGGAGCAAGTTAGACTGCTCATTGTATCAGTTCTGATGAGCTTCACCATTGCTGGCTTTTGCAATCGTAACTTAACCAAGAGAAGGTGTCAATGCAGGAAGGAGAACCAAATCCTTGGATTTGAGTATGTCATTCTGTTTTTTACTGGTTTAATTAGACTGGCTTGATAGAAGATGCTTTAAATTGTCACTAATGTGGAATAAATATTGAAGAGTTATAGTCATGTTCCAGGTAGATGGTGGTCACACATGCTGCTCATACCAGCAGGATTGGTTGTTGCCATATTAAGAATCTTACTACCAAGGCTGGACTTTTTTCTTCTTGAAATATTTCACTGATCGCTTTTTATTCCTTTTCATACTGCAGAAGGCTTTCCTCAACCCCTTGTGGATATGTTAGTGCTGGGCTCTAACAGTTTGGATTTATTTTGTTTGCTATTTTAGTTTGCAGGAATTACTCCAAACTAAAGTAATCTGAAGACCAGAGTAGTATCAGGTGGTGGAACTTACTCCAAAATAGTAAGTTCTGCTTCTTCAATAACTGTAGAAAGATACAGAGTGTAGTGTTTTGATCAGTTTTTTTCTTTTCTCCATGATCCATTGAACCAGAATCTGAGCACTGTCTCTCTGTTGTTTTGGGATATTCTTTGCTTTTCACTGTGCCTTCCTGACAAAACCTGCAGAGTACTTGCTGTGTTTGGCTCCACTCCCTCTGGGCCAGCCCACAGCTCCTTCCCACGGGCTCAGCTTCACTCTGGGCTCCCCTGCAGCTCCTCTGTGCACAAAGGTCCATGTGCAGTCCCTGTGCTGCCCAGGGCTGCCCTGCCTCTGCAAAGCAGCAGACACCCAGCTGGACAAACCCTCCCTGAGCTGTGCTGGGCTCTCCCGAGCCTCCTGACTTTTGTGCAGACAGACGCTGCCATTGAGACACCTCTGGCACAAGATAGACTCACTGAGGGTGGGGATTAGCATTCTCAGGGCTTGAGGTTTCATTATCATGTCTGAGAAACTAATTAATTTAACTAATTAATTTTCTCTTTTGTGCAGGAGGATTATGTACTTCACCTTTTTGCAGAGACCAAAGCTCTGACACCTGAAAAGATGAAACCTGTCAACTCCCAGCTGATGTTACAGCCTGAGTGGAAAGGTCTGTGTTGGCTTTCACTATCTCAAAGTTTGCCCTTATCACTGCTCTTCCAGAGCTGGTGTTTCAGAAATTATTCCACCAAGTTGGTGCATTTTTGTGGGACTTGTGTAGATGACCCACCCATACTGCTTTAAAAATTCCAGTCCTTAGGAATCTGGTGTTGCTTCATGGTGCAAAAAGCATCATAAATAAAGGTTTATAGGTTTAAATAAAGGGTTTCCTTTATTTTTCCTTTATATTTCATATGAATGGTTTTGCTGGGAAAAAAAAAAAGGACATATCTCCTCCAGTGCTTCATTTCAGGTGCTTGTACTGTTTCTGATACAGAATACAGTTAATTTTCTCTCAGCACTGAGAACAACCTGTGAGGCCAAAGCCCAGCTGAATCTGGGCAGTGTGGTAAGTCAAACTTGCTGGGTGGTGACCTGTCAGTGACTCCCCCAGTGCCAGAACCTCACTGTGAGGGATGCTGGTGTGGTTTGTGTCAGGAGCAGAGCTGGATCCATGGCATACCAAGGATTAGCACTGTTTTGCAGACTTCTTTTCCATTTCTGCACATATATGTATTACATTTAGTATTTCTACCTAATTGTATGCATTTTTTTAATACTTTCCAAACTGACAAGTTGCACCTTTTCCTTTTGTGATGTAATTGTCTCCTAACTCAGTGATAAGGGGAAAGTAGCAGCAAGCTGGCAGTGTTCATTGTAAGAATGTTGGCCACTGGGGGACCAGATGCAGATTTGGTGCTTGCACCAGGGAGGAACTGGAAGAATGTTTTCCACTTTTCCCACCTCCTTGGGGCTTGTTTTGTTGGGTTGTACCAACTCAGAGGTTTCCAGCATGGGCATCTGTTGGAACTCTGATGGCTGAAAACTTTGAGATTTCTGAATTTAAAAGTGCCAACCCTCAAGTAAACACCTGGTTTGACCTGAGACCTTGGAAAAGGCTTCAAAATTTGAGTGATAGCACAGAAAAAGTGTGTGTGCAGTTTGGATAGTATTGTGTGATCTCACAGGCTAAAAAAAACTTAGATTTGGGGTTTTAGTATATGGTGATATATGGGAGCCAAGATGGAGAATTTTGGGTGTGGATTAGATGTCTTTTTTGCACCTTCTTCCTTCTGGATCTGGGTGATTTTCTCTAACTGGGTGAAAGATGTCCACGTTGCAGGTTTTAGGTGATCATAATTGGGTTAGAAACATAAATAATATAAATGTCAACTGTTTATTGGATAATTGGGGCTTAAATAGCCTTGAACAGACACCATTTTAGGGCACTTTCTCAACTGGTTACAGAGAGCTCCCATTTTGTGAGTTTATAATAGATAAGGATAATAAACCTCAGAACGAGACTTCAAAAACAACATCTCCTGAGTATTATTCACCCTGACCTTGGAACAGGAAGGAGCCTGAAATTGCAACAGGCATCTGTCTTCAGCACAGCTGCATGTGCCTCTTGCTATGGGTGTGGGCATGTAGGAGCAATGGGGGTGGGACAGTGGGGATGGACAGAGAGCAGAGATCTCTGCAGCCAGGTCAGGAACTTGGGGTTCATTGCAAAGGGCCTGGGTGCAGGGCCCTGCTGGGAGCTGCCAGCCACAGCTCAGAGCAGGACTGAGAGAAGAGAGGGGCAGAGAGGATGAGAGGGTGGAGAGTAAAAGGGTAAGAGAGCGAGGTTCCCGTTACAATACAATAAATCTTCTGTGTTGAATATTCTCATTCTCACTAACCAATCTAGTACAAGATACAAATCCTACAGCATTTCCATACAGCCTATAAGAATCATTACATCACCATCCTGTGTTACATTTTAAACCCTAAAAACTCCTCTTTGGGCCCCTTCTGCCAAGCTGTAGGGTCTGCTCTGACCCTTGGGCCTGTCTGCAAGCAGAGGGTGTTGTTCCATCAAAAGGGGATCACCTTCAGCTGGCCACACCATTGTTTTCCAGTTGTTCAGTAACTGAGGTATCTCAAAGCTTGCTTTCATTTCAAACTCACTTATAGTTTCCATATTCTCAAAATCTTTGCCAGACAATCATATTTATAAGGCTTTCCTGTTTCATCTTCTCCAACATGGGCAGAGACTGGTGGCACTGCCTCTTGCTCCAGGACCCAGGCACAATCCCTGGAGCTGTGCAATGTACACCTTACAGGTCTTGCCTGTTCTAAGAGCTTGACATAATCAGGTTATGAAGGTTGGTGCACCCTGAATTACCATATTTCTGAATTTTGGCATGTTTGTGTCAAAACTAAGTAAAGATCTTCTGTTGTGGATGTGACAGCCTGGTCAGAGAGCGAGAAAACAGGATTTGTTTTCTCCCAGTGGACTTGTGAGACTTTTTAGGGAGTTGTAGAGAAACAATGATAACTTGTTAGTATAAACAACCTGCAGGTGGTGTTTTCCTACTCTGTTTTTCTGTTCTTCTCAAGGACTGTTTGTGAGAAAGATGTTTTTGATAATCAGCCAATCAAGTACAATGTGTTGAACCTATCTATAAAATAAGAGAATTTTCATATTAAAGCAGCTGTTGTGCAAACCAGCCTTCTTGTGAATTTGTGTCAATTCTTGCTCAATGGTGACATTCTGTTCTCCTGCAAGAGAACAGAACTGATCTTCTGAGAGAACTGAAGAGAACAGAACAGAACTTCTGAAATCCTGGAGGCTGTGGATAAACAAGAAGCAGTGGGAATAAGCCCTAGCTTTGTTGGTTGGGGAGGTGTTTCTAATGCCTGCCCTGAAACACAGCTCTGCTTTCTCCAGAGGAGAACTTCATGTTCAGAGTGTTCAAGTTCTAAACAGCTGAAGAGGAACATGCAGGCCATGGTTTATAGGTCTCCAGCAATAGTTGAGTTGATTTAAACTGCTCTTATAAATAGATAAGAAAAAACTGTGACTCTGCTGCTAACATGTGCAGTTGGAGCTGCTGACTTCTTAAACCCTGGAAATTGGGCTTTATGATGGAAATAGTAAGTCTGTGAACCTTAATTACAGTTGTGGAGCTGGCCATGGCCACCTTTTCACACACAAGAAGAATTCAATATGGGAGGGTGACCAGAGTACAAACAAGTTGTCATGAAATACATTAGTTGTGAATGTGGACTTTCATCATGCTGGTTACCTTAGCCAACCTGAGAAAGGTTATTGAACTGAGTGTGGGCTGAGTCAGCACTAGGAAAGTAAAATAGGAACTATGACTAACCTTTTTTGTACTGTGCTTTCCAGAGCCAGTTTCAATATCCCAGTGGAAATGCTCCTGTTGTATTGCTTTGTTAAGGAAGATTTGATAAAATGCTCAAAGTTAAATCACAAATAAATGTTCAGATGTGAATTTGCTCAGTTCTGCTTTTCTTCACTACCATGCCTCAGGTTTAGAAGAATTCAAATACTGAAATGATGTATCATCATTTTGAAATGCTCAGAAGACAAGGCCAATGTTCCATCAATTTATGTTTGTCCCAAATGGCCTCTATATCCAAGAGTGTGCCTGGAACTCTAGATTACAGGCATAAAAAGATGAAGAGAATTGTAATGATTTGCTTTAAAAGAAGACTAAGATTTGGGGAGTATGATGAAAGTCAGCTGCAGCTTGAGCATTTTTCTTCAGAGTGGTTCTTCAAAGGAGTACAGTGTCAAAATCAAAAGAGATGGCAAGGGTATGTTCTCTATTACTAGACATAAGCAAACAGATGGTTTACTTTTTCTCCTCTTTTAAATCTGTAACTGCTACGGTCTCATTATGTCTCTTGGAACAGTTTCAGATATTGATGTAGTTTGCAAGACTGAGCTGATTGAATAATAGCTATATCACAATTTCAAATCCATTAGAAACATCGCTTGCCAGAGGATCCAAGGGTTTACTTGACTGTCAATAATAAAATTGGATAAGCCACGAATCACTTTGGGCTCTTTAACAGTGTTACATTTCTCCATACCAGGGCCAGTACTGCTGGTATTGGCTGCTGGGAGCTGCAGGAGCTTTCCTGCTCCTTTTGAGGGAGTTTCATTCTCTCATGGTATTTGTGGGAGTGATTCTCTCCCACCAGCTGCTTCTAAAGTTTGTCCTTTTCCTCCTCTGTCCCACTCAATACTTGCTGCCAGAAGGAGGAGATTTGGGTCCTTACTGTTGGTTTCAGGTGTATGCTCATTGCTGCTTTATTTTTCCTCTTCTTTTTCTTGCCTTTGTTATTTAGGATGTTTGTTTCTCCTCTGCCTCAAGGACTATAAAATACAGGTAGACAAGTACTTTCTTTTGCTAACTGTAACTAACTGTTCTGCCCAGAACAATATCTTGTCACTTAGTTTGTCTCTCACAATGATGTATTTCATACACACCCTTCTGAGAAATAAAACTATCCCTGAGAGCCTAATTTTTTAGACAAAGGTATTGAATAAGGTGACATTTGTGGGTTTTAGGAACCCAAGTGAGACACAATGTTATCAGTAGCCTTCCTAGAACACTGACAATTTTTATCATTTCATCTGTTATTATTTCAAAGCCTGATTGATTCCTTAATCTGCAGTACATGGCCCCATTGGGTCCCCTGACACAGAAGCACTTGCTTGTGCTGTTTATGTTTGATGAAGCAACATTTCTGCAAAGAACCCTCATGGAAAATTAGTTGACCTCAAATGTCTGCATGAGGTGTTGCCATTTCTACAGTGTGCTCTGGGGATGTGCTCTGTCTTCCTAATTAATCATAATTTTCAACACAATGCAAAGAACCGCACGAAGAAGGACTCAATGCCCAAAAGGAGCACACACAGTTCTTACACCCAGGAGCTGTTTTGTGGACATCTGAAACGCTCCAGTTTGCAGCCAGCCTGGCAGCTGGCTCAGGGGGCTGAGCCACAAACTCCTGGCTCTTAATAGCAGTGAGGTGCTGGGCTCAACTCACATGTTGTGGCATGAGAAAATTGGCAAACATAAATAAATACCTTTTGTTTCCTTTCCAGTGGGATGTGAAATAGGTTGAGGTGTATGAATTGGGCCTGGCTTTACAACAGGGTCTGAACTGGGACAGTGAACTGGGGACAACCCTTGGCTGCCAGGACAGGCAGTTCAGTCAGCCCTGTACCAGTTTCAAGGTGCTTTGCATTGTACATTTTAAGTTTTATGTCAATGGCAGCTGCTCAGGATGTGGGAGTGCCTCTTTTTAATGTAGAAGAAGGGAAGAAGTTTTTTCAACCTCTTTAGGGGTCCACCTCTGTGACCGTGTTCACAGGGGTCCCAGGATGAGGGAAGAGATGAGGATCTGACTCCGTGTTTCAGAAGGCTGATTTATTATTTTATGATATATATTACATTAAAACTATACTAAAAGAATAGAAGAAAGGATTTCATCAGAAGGCTGGCTAAGAATAGAATAACAAAGAATGATAACAAAGGCTTGTGGCTTGGACTCTCTGAGCCAGCTGACTGTGATTGGCCATTAATTAGAAACAACCACATGAGACCAATCCCAGATGCACCTGTTGCATTCCACAGCAGCAGATAACCATTGGTTCCATTTTGTTCCTGAGGCCTCTCAGCTTCTCAGGAGGAAAAATCCTAAGGAAAGGATTTTCCATAAAAGATGTCTGTGACACACCTCCTCTCACTTCTCTAAATGTAACAGCAGGAGCAGCACTAAAAAATGCAGCTTAATCCATCCTAGGCACAGATCTTCTGTTCAGGGGTTCCACTTGTTCCAGGACCCTGAGTCTTGGAACAGATCTTGTCCCTGAGTGCCTGGAAAGTGCCCATGTCCCTGGGTTCATGGTGCTGAGCTGCTGCTCTGTCCTGAGCTGTCAGGAATGCTGGCTGGCTGCATGGGCATGGAATTCCCTGGGCTTCTGCCTTCCCCTGCAGTCCCAGCTGCACATGCAGGGATCAGCAAGTTGAGACATGGCTGCTTTTGTAATTTAATGAGTGTCTCCTGCTGGAATGCATCCAGGGTCACCTGCAGAGACATCCTGAGTGCCAGCAAAGCCAGCAGGCTGTGCTGTGAGCTGGGTCTGGCAGGACAGACTGAGAGCAGAGGGGCTGTGAGAAGTCTTCTGTTCCCTGCCTGTTGTTTCCTTCAGGGTGATAATAACACACTGTGGTATAACCCACACTGGACATTGTCTGACTAGCCAAAATGATGGCCTTTGGCCCCACACTGACACCAAGAAGAGTGTTTATGTATATTACAGTATTTAAGCTGTGTCAATGACTGTGATTCTGGCCCTCATCTGTCTTGGATCACTGGAAGCTGGTTTGGACCACAGCAGAAGGGAGTTTCTAGCTTGGCATTTCCAACAACTTCTACTTCACTGGGTGAAAACCTCCCTGGCTGAAAAACTAGGCCCAGGGAGTGGTGCTGAGTGTGGCTGGTCGCTGATGGGGCTCCCCAGGGCTCAGTTTTGGGGTCAGCTGTTTAATATCTACATCAGTGATTAGAATGAGGGGATTGAGGCACCCCCAGTCAGTCTGCAGATGACACAAAGCTGGGTGGGCAGGAAGGCTCTGCAGAGGGTTCTGGGCAGGCTGGAGCAGTGAGCTCAGGACAGCTCAGAACCTTCAGAAAGGTCAGGAGCTGGGTCCTGCACTGGGGTTTCAGCACTGCAGGAAGGAGGAGGAATGGCCTGAGAGCTGTTCAGGAGGAAGGGGCTTGGGGTGGTGGTTGACAATGGCTGGATGTGAGCCTGTGAGTGCCCAGGTGGCCAGGAAAGTGAGGGGCATCCTGGCCTGGATCAGCCACAGTGTGGCCAGCAGGAGCAGGGCAGTGACCACAGTGACCATCCACCTGTACTGGCACTGGTGAAGCACCTCCAGCTCTGGGTTCAGTTTGGGGTACTCACTTCAGAAAGGTCTCTGAGGTGCTGGAGGTGCTCTGGTGTCCAGAGAAAGGCCATGGGGCTGGGGAAGCCTAGAAAACGTCTCCTGTCAGGAGTGGCTGGGGGAGCTGGGGTTGTTCAGTCTCAAGAAGTGGATGCTCAGGGGGAACCTTCTCATTCCCTACAATCACCTGAAAGGATGGTGCAGCCAGGTGGGACTCAGCCTCTCCTGCCATGTCTCAGGTGAAAGGACTAGAGGAAATGGCCTCAAGTTGTTCCAGGGGAGATTCAGATTAATAAAAAAAAAGCCATAAGAATAAGGGAAGTGGTGCATCATCATGTCTGGGAGTGCTCCAGAGGTACCTGGATGTGGCACTTGGAGACGTGGTGTAGGGTGATCATGGTCATGTTGGTTTGATTGTTGGATTCAATCACCTTGAAGGTCTCTTCCAACCTTGATGATGCTGTGATCCCACTGAGCTGCCACTGGTGAGGTCAGCCTGTGTCAGAACCCAGGAAATTCCTCTGGCTGCCCTGGAGGGCTCAAACCCCTGCCAGGGGGCCCAGAGGCCTTGGCACAGAGCCCAAGACCCCTGTGCCTTTGATCTTGACCCATGGAAAAAATTACCAACCTTATATGAGGATCTGCAAGCCACGAAAATTTAAGTAGAATGATAGTTAGTTTGTCACAGGGTGAAAATATAGAATTTTGGGGTTCAGGGTCCCAAGATGGAGGAATTTGGGTGTGCCTTGTCCTTCTTTCTCCTTCTTCCTCCTTCTTCCTAGCCTCCATCTTCTGCTGGGATGGTGGCACTTCTGGATTGGTTTAGAGTAGAGACAGACTGTCTAACATAGGTGATGGGTATTGGAAAGTTATTGTAAAAAAAGTACAAAAAGTATAAAAAGCCAACACCGCCCTGAGGGTGTCAGTGTGCCACAACCCAACCTGCTGGACAGACCTCAGCGGGGCAGAGAAAGAATTTTATAGATAAGAAACAATAAACAACCTTGAGAACCAGAACAAGAATCCTGACTCCTTCAGCTGCTGAGCTGGGAAAAGAGACTTTCTAATGCATCTTGGGGTTGTCCTGACCACAGAGACTCTGAGAAGCCCGGGTGTCAGGTTCTTTTGGCCTTGGTGTTTTGTTTAGTTCTGTTTTTATTTGCTTATGCTGGCATTGATCTCTGGAAGACAGTGAAAATATTTATTCACTATTCACTACAGGCAGGGTGACAGATATCTCTTGTATGAAGAACTATTTGATGAGCTGTTAGTTTTGAGTGCCTTTCCTATTCATTGAACTAATTAGCTCTACAAATCTTGCTGTCAACCAGTCATATAGCCACTTATTTATTTTCCCATGTGCAGAATTTTTACTTTGCTGCACATACACAGAGCTGTAAAACCAAATGCACCAAAAATTGCCTCTTAGTTGGATGTAAATGGAAACAAAATACACTTGGAATTATTATTACATGTACCATTAATTTTTATTTGAACTGTCTTATAAAAATGCCAAGCTGCTTTCATTGTTTTTCACTGTTGCACTCATGTAATGAGTGTAATGCTCGTTTACTGCATTACTGGGAGAGTGTGAAAATGTCTGTGTCTGAGACAGGGAAGAGGAGAGGCTTTAGTGCTGCCCACATGGGCACCTGGAGACTCCAGCTGTCACTGATTGCTATGGTTCTTTAAAATTACTGCTTGGTTTTAACCTCCTCTTGTGCTTTCTCTCTTTCTGTAAGCTTTTTTCCCCCTTCTTTTGTATTGTTTTGGTTTTTGTTTGAGGTTTTTTGTGGGTTTTTTGTTTGTTTGTTTGTTTGTTTTTGGTTTTTTTTGGTTTTCTTTAGTCTTTTAACCATCCTAATGAGTGGGGTTAAGCATTTAATGCAATTAAAGCATTTCCAGCTCATGTCAGTGCAGCCACTGGGCCTGGGCTGTGCTGTGCTCAGTCACAGCAAGCCTGGCTGCTTCTGGCAGTGACAGTGCAGAGGGCATTCCCATGAAAGGCACATAGAAAATGTGCTTTGGGGGAAAGGAAAAATGTGAATGATGTGATTCCTGGCACAAATATCTCTGGTGATTTGATTGCTGTGGCATTTCTGATTTGGGACAGCACCATGTGGGCTCTGGAGATCAGCAGTATCCACCAGCAAGCAGGGCTGCTCATGCAGAGCTCTGAAGGGGACCCAGGAAGGGAATGATCACCCTGTGAAATACAGCCAGATGTTTTATAGCTGCACAGTTGCCTCCTAAAATTGCCTGTAATCCCTGGAAGTTTTGTGAAGTAATGGCCAACTGGAATTATGCTGCCTGTTGGAAAGAGATTTTCCATTTTGTAACCAGATCTCTCCAAAGTGATCACAGCCAAGATTCCTCTTCAGCATGTGCAGCATCCTCTGCCCCTTAGAATGGAGCTCTTGGGGACTTTTGCCAGTGCAGAGCTATGCCATCAGTGGTCTGGTCTGTAATGGATCACAGGGCATTAATTTCTTTTCTGAAGTTAGGAATTTTTTTTTTTTTTAATGTTGATGTCTTCCCTTGTCCCCAAGTATTAAAATCTTAAAACCACCTCATTTTGGGAGCAGAGTTAATGGAATTGCAGTATCTACTGCAAGCACAAATTCAACTCCATGTCAAAGCAGGCATTTACATTATTTTCCTTCCCACCAAAGTAAGACAACTTCAAAGGAAGGACAGACAAACAGAGTGTGTGCAGCCATGAGAGCTGAAAAATGGAAAAATGCTCCATAGAACTGTGCTGATTAGTTTCCAAGTGCTCTCATTTGAGTAGCAGAGATGTGTGCCCAAGTTTGATGTGTGGATGCTGGCAGATTGGAGAGTTTGGGAAAGGGTTACAGGGAAGATTTGAAAATCATGTAATGTAAAGGGAGATAGAGACTTTCAATCTCTTCACCTTGTTTTTGAAAAAAAGAGTAAATGAATACTTGAAGAAGAGATCTGTGACAAAAGCATCTTTAGACATCCCTGGAGCATGTTGGGCAGCCATGACCCAGTGGCTGTGTGGTTTGGGCTGTGGGTTTTACATTTGAGCACCTTCAGAGTGTTGGGCAGTTTTCAAGCTGCTTCTTGAAATCTGTAGTCACAGCTGAATCCTCAAAACTGCAGGTCTGGTAAAGCTGTGACTCAAGTGCTCTGGTTCATGTTGGGCAGGTCAGATAACCATAGTGGAGCACTGGCAAAAACAATGTGCTGAGGTTTCATAGAATCTGACAAGTGCACCTAGGCAATGTGGCTGCCTGTGGTGTCTGTGGAACACACTCAGTCATCAAGAGGATGGCAATAAAGCAAAGCTTGGTAAGTGAAAATTGTGAGGAAGAATTTAGGCCTGTCCTTTGGTCCATTCTCTGTTCTCTTGATGCCTTATGAAATGTTGAGGTGATGCACAGAGATTAAAGGAAACCTGAGCCCTTCTCTAAAGTGTGTAATAGCTATCTTTGGGGAGAAAGAAATCTGCAGAAGATGGAAATATATTTAAACCAGGACAAGCCCTGACAGCTGGAACTCTTCAATGTCAAACTCTGCCTCAGAGCTGGTGAGGTGGGACCCCATCTGTGGATGGGCACTTTTGGAAGTGGGGTAGGAGAGACAAGAAGAGGCTTTCAAACACTTGAAATGAGAGGCTTTGAATTTCATATTTCAGTGCTGCACAGGCACTGATTTACCCTGCACAAAGCCTCCTTTCTCTCCATGCTGTTTGTGTAACCACAATGCACCCTTTGCATTCTGTCTCCAATCCCCTTCCCATCAGCCAGACCTCACCCTATGGAAGTTCTCCACTCAGAGCACTTTCATTTGGGAACTTTTATACTTTTTCTTCCAGAAATGTGCAGTTATCACAAAAGTTTTAAGCCATTTTCCAGCTGGGACAGAAAGCAGACAGGTTTGACTTCTACAAGAGGACTTGAGCTGTACCATCCAGGCTGTGCTTGCCTCAAGGGAAGAGGCATCCAGAGCTGGGCTGTATCTTGGCCACACTGGGTCATTGACAGCAGCTCTGAGAAGACACCTCTGCTGATGTTAGCTCACTGATCCTGCTGCTCAGAAATGTCTCCTCGTGGTCACCAGGAGCGCAGAATTTATTTCATTTGCTTTCTTCAAGCATCCAGTCCACACCATTGCTTCATCTGGACCTTTCCCTGAAAGAAAATGCTGTTATGGTACCCAGCTCCTCACAACTTCTGAAGAGGAGAGACAGATACACTTTGCTGAGGTAAATTGAAAGATTTTGCTTGAGCTATGTGGGCTTTTGATCCAAGAATTAACCCAAAAGGCATTGAGAAGTGTCTAAGGAAAAGAAATTGGTTTTAAAAGGAAATACATACCACATTAGAGTAATGGGGTTTATTAAAGTGGGGTTTATGAGAGTTGAAACTAGAGTGGTCTTTTAATCCATATTGGCTGCTCATTTATTGTGATAGTAAGTTTACAGAACCTACAGTAAAAGAGACTATAAAAGATGTAACTTTTTAAAATTATGCCGTAAACCCCAGGAATGTCTCTGTACCCAGTTTAAAGGAAGCTTGGCATTATGCTAAAAATGTGTCCTTACAGACTCTTCCTCAGGGTGACAAATCTCAGTGGTGTCATTTTCCAGATGTGTTTGATTATAAGTCATGCTTTTACCTCAAATTGTAGGAAACTGAGTGCTCAGCTTTGTGCTTATCTTTGAGTTTTAATTCAACTTATGGCACATGTAATATTTTCTTTAGTCCTAACACGTTGTCAACTCTACAGAGAATATTTTAGTACAGTTTTGAAACATTTCTTTGGTAGTAAGCACTTCTGTCTTGGCAATACTAGAAATGCTTTTCCATATCAGCAGCAGTGCATGAATGCTGAACACTCACTGGAGAATTGGGCTGGGTGTTGAGAGAGATTCTAATTCAAAAAAGCAAATGCATTACTGGTAATCGTATTTAGGAAGTTAATGTAATAAAATTAAGAATTAGTCATCTGTGATGAAGGAGTTTTTTCATACACAGAATTTTTCACATCCCAAAATTTCTGAATAAATACACCCTGGGAGGAATTATACCAGAGAAAAGTCCTCCCTTGCACTTGGAGCACCTCAGGACCTTGGGATCTGTTTGTACATCCTGCAGTCAGGATGGCTCTGGGGAAGAATTCCCCTGTTTCAAAGAGGCTTTGCTGCCTGTAGGTACCTGGGAAAGAATTTCCCTGTTTCAAGGATTGTTGGGAAGGATGAAAGTTTGACAAGAAAGTCTCACAGATATGTGTGCTTGGCAGAAAGATTTTTAAATGTAGAGTCTGATGAAGGAATAGAGATGGAAGCAAGTTTTGATATAGAAGAAAAGAATTGCTGAGCCAGTCTTACTGGATAACCAAGGAGGCAAAGGGTGTGTGAGTTAGAAGGGGTTTTATGGCTTAGAGCAAAGGATAAACCCACCCCAAACAAGAAGATGTTTTTACCAAGCAGGAAGAGAGCACGGGTAAACAAGGCAGCAAATGCTGCAAGTACATAAAAGGTCTCAGAATTTTCCACTGCAAGAAAACTGAAAAACAACTTCTAGCTTAAACTGTAATGTACCAACTTTTAGTGATTGGAGAATAGTAATATGAATATGGTAATTACAGGAGTTATGATAGGCTGTAGATAAAAGTTAAGGTACAGATTGGTTCTACTGTATGAAGATGCTCAGCAAAGAAAAGTCTATAATGCATTGTAACAAACCCCAAAGTCTATAATGCATTGTAACCAAAAGAAAACTCTATAATGCATTGTAACCTAAACTCAGAGTCTCCAGGCCTGCCTGCAGCTGGAGCTGTCACCCACAACCCTGGACTGCTGTAATGTCTTGGGTGGAATAAACTGGAGAGCTGCCTGGAGTCCCACATCTCTCATTTAGGCTCTTACAAAGGAGGCTTTGCTGCCTGTAGGTACCTGGGGAAGATTTCCCCTGTTTCAGAGGCTTTGCTGCCTGTAGGTACCTGAGGCACACTCAGGTCAGGTGGCCTGGGCTGAAGCACCCCTGCTCTGCTTGCTGAGGATGTCCAGATTTAGCCCTGAGCTGCAGCAGTTTCAGGGACTGCCAGAGGCACCAGAGAGGAGTTTTTGCCTGGAGAAGACACAAATTGTGTTCTGTTCATAAAAGAGCATTTTCATTTCTGTTGTGTCCTTATTCTGATGGATTGGTAATTTTGCATTGCCTCCAGGACTGGAGTTCCTTCTCTCTCACCAGTACTTGAGTGTTTGAAAGCCAGGGTGGGATTTTTTTCACAGACAGATTGCCAGGGTTCCACAAGGATTCCTGTTGAAGGATGTAAATCCAGTCACATATTGAAGCAACATTTTATTCTGCTTTATTTTATCAGAAAAACTTACACCGAGGAAAGCCAAGGCCATTTTTAAATGCTGATATTTATCATTTAGCAGCTACAATGAAATTTGGGGAAGCAAACAATGTTCTCAGTGACATATTAGTGCAGATCCCTTGGACCTTTATTGCCATGCTGCTTAACTCTGCAGGGGGAGGTGGGCAGAACCTCTGGGAGGGCTACACTGAATACTGTATTTAACAGCAGAGGGGGAAAAAGCCTAGTAAAGTTTTTAGTAATCTTGGCTTGAAGGGTAATTTTCTTGTCAACTCTATAATTAATGCACCACACGTTACAGTAGCCCATTGTTATTCCAGAATGCCAGGGTGCATTTCAGGCTGAATGGCTGTTTAACAAAACACTTGGCAGATTTATTACCCTCAGGTGATTCTGTCAGTCAGCATTTCCCCATGTTCAACCTGAAGGAGGCAGAATCAATTTTGGTATCTATTTTGTGAAAATCCAGGCTCTTTAAATTAAACCACACACATATGCAGAGGCCCCTAGAAAATCGAGACTGGTATTGGAGTTTCATCTTTTAGCAGGGAAGCAGGAGTTACCCTTACAAACTCCTTGGATTTTTCTCTCCACAATCAAGACATCATCTGCCACTTCCACTATCTCACCAAAAGTATTTGTGGTTATTTTCACATCATGTCTTGAACATTTTGTTTTGGTTTTTTGTTACTCTACAGTAAGTTGTCTCAGTTTGAAAAGCCAGATATCTGCTAGAAAGGCAGGAGCCTTCCTTGAAATGGAGAATGTAAATCCCCTCCCTCTGAATTATTATCATTTGGAAATTAAGGAGCTCTCGGGCAAAGATATGGGAATAGGAATAACAGTTCTTTACTAGGGAAATTAAAAATACAAATGCAATAGTACAAAAAAGAAAACAAACCATTGATAGAATCAGAGCAGTCCCTGTCCCCTGTGTGTCAGGGGGTGGCACAGCCCCATCCCATGGGGGCTCAGCCCTCCTGCAGTGCCAGCTGTGGCTCTGCTGGAGCAGGGATCCTGCACAAGGGGGGAGTTTTCCTCTGCAGCTCCAGGGCTGCTGCAGATGGGCCTGGGCTCCCTCTGGCCATGCAGGGCAGCAGAAGCTGCTCCTCTGGCAATGCACTGGGCAAAGGCTGCTGTGCTGTGCCAGGCTCCCATTGGATCCAGGTAGGAATGCTTGGCTCCTGCCCTGGGCGCAGCATCTCCCCATGGGATGCTGGAATTGGATCAGCCCTGCAGGGACACTCAGTGGCCATGGACAGCAGAGATCTCCTGCAGGGAGGATTGGCTGGGGCAGAGATCAAGAAAACTGCCCCAAGAACAGCAGAGAACTGCCCCAGCTCTGACAGATAGGGATAGAACACACACCCAGCTACATCTTTCAACCCAAGACAGAACTACAGAGCATTTATTTGGTAGTGCCAGGAACAGTTCAGCAGTGACTGTGTATGGAATGACAATCCTGAAACAAAGGAGATGTCACACTGGATTTGCTGTTGCCACTTCTGCAAAAGAATTCAAGTTCTGATTTAATACTGGAGGGATGTGAGAGTCACAGAACTTTTTCAAAAACAAGGTTGGTTTACATTTCTTTTTACAAGGTATTAGGATTGCAAAGAAGAAAATATCTTCTTTTACTTTATCACTAGGAGAATGATACTGATAGAAGGTATGTGTAGCTCAGGTATGAAAGTACAGAAAAAATGTAGTAAGTGAGAAACAAGAAATTTATGTTGCAAGTTAGAAGCAGCAAAACATCATTAAATCATTTTAATTTTGAGACAGCACAATCTTCCACTCTTTTAAAATAATCTATGAAATATTCCATGAAAATTTGTTCTTCTATGAGAAGGATTACAGTCAGTTTATCCACTTTTTTCCTCACTGCTCACCTTCTATCACATTTCTACTTTTGTTACTATGCTTTCTAATATCTTCTTTTTTTAGTTTTGAAATTTATGAACTGCCAGAACTTTAATTTCTTTCTTGTTTCACAGTAGGTGTTTTTGCCAGAGGCTGAAAACTCAGTAAAGAATAAAGTCTGGAATGAAGTGGGGATGTTATAGTTCCCTACACCTGACCTCAACTGATCTTTTATTAACAGTAAATGGAGGGAAATATAATTTAAAAAATAGCAACAAGTATTTCCTTCCTCAAGTATTTAGGAATGCAGGAAAAGGGGCTGGAGCTGAGGGAACTGTGCCCAGAACTCTCCCCAGAGAAGCCTCTGCAGTTCATAGGCAGGAGAGGAGCAGAACTCTCCTGAGCCAGAAGCTATGTTAGCACTGTTGGGTTTTTTAGGGATTTGTATTCTGTGATGTGTGTCCAATCCCTCTTTGTGTTTTTATTTTACACCCACAGCATCTTGTGGCAATGAATTCCAAAATTTGAGTTGTTCTGTTGAAAATGTCACCAGTGTCCCCAGGCTCTTCTAAAATGAAATGAACCTTTTTCTTCCTTTACTGACTTTTTGGTGCCATTCTTAATGTCATAGGCTTCTACTGTGGCAGATTCTCTCTTCAATCCTTGAGCATGTCTTTGGGAAAAGCAAATCCAAGTAAAGGAAACCTGTAAATGTTCCAATATAATCCACAGCAAAACAGAGCTTGAATCCTTGAGCATGCAATGAATACACAGTTGGCTCCAGTGTGCTGGATGGCTGTGAGATTTTTCCAAGTCTCAGGCATAATTTGTCTTCTAAGGGAGACAGATGCCAAGCTGTCCTTTGAAAACTTCCCCTTCTACTCCTTCTCCCCTAGTACTTCCTGTGTTTGATTTCATGCTCACCTGTAAAATTATTGTTGTCAACCAGTTTGACACTCAGCATTATACAAGAGGTTTTCGAGCCCCTCACAGCTGGTTGTGGTTTGGCATGTTTGTAGCAAAATGTATAGACCTAAGGATTTCCCAGCTGGAATTTCAAGCATACCCTGAGGTGTGCTGCTCTGGTGGTTAATTATCCCAGAAGTTCTGTTCAGCTTTACCTGTGGGAAATGAACCCACTGTGTTTATTCAGCTGCCATCGCATAAGTGGATGAGCATGGAGATTGTTTTCCAGATTGAAGAAAACACACAGAGAACTAGGAAGGCAAATTTACTTTTATACTGCAATTTATGTGAACATGAACTAGAAAGAACTTTCATTGGTTTTAGTAGGCAGGATAAATCCTGTTACTTTGATTTTATTTTACATGCTTCCACTTGCTCCATAACTCAAGGCACCCATGAGCCACCCAAAAGTATAAAATGATGTCTAGGAGTAAGGAAATAAAATATCAGCCCCATATTTGCCCTTGACTATTCCTATGCAGGTGTTGGAATTAAGACTTCTCTGTTTCTTAAAGATCTCTCTTACTCCACAAACACTGTATTTGCTGTTGAAATGTCTGAGTTATTTTCATAATTCATAATTATCGTGGTTCTTAAAAATTTAGACATACATTTAAAAGCATGATCCAATCTTGCCTGATTGCCACCACATTGTGTTTGAAGTAATTAGCATTCACTTGGCTTTTGAGGCTGTTGAATGAATTTTCCACATGAGATTCCTTAATTTGTATGTATTTTATTGCTATAAAATAGGTGTTGGCAAGCTGCCTGAACCATAGAGAAGGCCTTTAATTCCTATTCCTGTGTTATGAAACAAGTGCAAACGAGGAGGCATAGGAGAGACTCCTTAAAAATATTTTGTTGACATTTCAAAATTGTCCTTACACAGGTGCAAAAGCAGAGGTAAAACCAAGGTAGCTCAGTTCTGCACTTAAAGAGCCAAACCCAGTTAGTTTTCATAGAAGAAAGATAATGTTCTTTTATAGTATAAAAGCTCTCTCTTTCTATCCTTGAGCTATTATCCCCAGGAGAAATGTTCTCTGCTTGAAGAGGTTATTAGTGCCTTTGTGCTGGCTTCCTGCAGACTAAGGAAAACCTCCAAGAATATTAATCTTCCCTGCCCTGTACATCTATTCTCCTGGGGCTGAGAGGCTGCCCTGCTAGCTCAGGCTCAGAGCAAGGAGGTGCTTGTCTGGTTTAAAATAGCCATGGCTGGGGGGTGTGAAAGAAGAATAAAATGTAAAATGCCTGCTCTGTTCCCTGCTCTGTTCTCTGCTCCCCCAGGGACACAGGGAAAGATCTTGGGGTCTTCCTTGAATATGGGACTCCTTTTCCCCTCCCCAGTTAAACTGACACTTTGCTCTCTAGGTGGCTTTATAAAGAGTATAATGATACATTTAAATATGTCAGAATGTTGTAAGTGAAGAGCAAATACCAGAATTGCTCTTAAAGCAGTCAGGTTTCATAGCTGTGTTTTCCTAAACAGTATTACAACAAAGTTTCAGGAGAAAATCTAATGTTAAAAAAAAAAAAAAAGGAGGAAATTTTGTTGGTTTTGTTATTAATTTACTTTGAAGAATTGCATGGAAGGACCTCCATGTATCCCTACCAGGATGTTTCAGTACAGCCTTGAAGGAAAAACAAGAAAATAACAATTCTTGGCACATGCCCTTGTACAGGCATAACTGGTACAAAATTCTGCCCAGCCCAAACTAGCAAACCATCCCTGGTGGTCTGGCATTTCACCATCCTGAGCTCTCATAAATCAAACAGCAAGGCTGGGGAGGCTGTGGGTGTTACTAATGAGCATTGGGGGGCATTCCAGGTGAATGAAATCCAGCCTCCCTTCATGCTTCTGATGGCAGAGTGCAGGAGCTCCCAAAATGCTGATCTTGGTCACAAACCTGGCTAATTGTTGTCATCTGAGGGAAAAGGCTTCCAGATTGAGGAATGAGCTGTGCAGAAACACCAGGGCTTCCACACACAGGATTTTAGGGAATGGGATAAGCATGGAGTGTGCCCTGTGGTGATGTTGAGGTGAGTGGTCTGAAAGTTGGATGTAAATGTGCTGGGTTACTCTAATTCAAACATGCTGCTCTAGGGCCCCACTGAAATGATCACAAAAAGGCAGCTGCTTAAAGGCTTTGTGGAATTTGAGGACCAGATTTGCAACTTCAGACATAAGAAATACATTGAGAATAAGGAATGTGCCAGATACTGGGCAACACAGGGAGCAACCTTCCTTCCTTCCTTCCTTCCTTCCTTCCTTCCTTCCTTCCTTCCTTCCTTCCTTCCTTCCTTCCTTCCTTCCTTCCTTCCTTCCTTCCTTCCTTCCTTCCTTCCTTCCTTCCTTCCTTCCTTCCTTCCTTTCCTTCCTTTCCTTCCTTTCCTTCCTTTCCTTCCTTTCCTTCCTTTCCTTCCTTTCCTTCCTTTCCTTCCTTTCCTTCCTTTCCTTCCTCCTTTCCTTTCCTTCCTTTCCTCCTTCTCCCTGTCTGTAGAGCATCCCAGCTGCTGAGCTTTTATCTCAGTCACACTAAGCCTTTCTTCACCTGCTTGAAACTCTCTGCCTTGGCCTTCTGAGCTCATTTTCACTGTGCAGAGTCTCTGCTGGCCTGGGAAGAACACCTTGGACTGCATTTGTTGTGCTCTGGCCCTCTCAGTGCTGACTCAGTCTCACAGCTCATGAAGACAGCTAAATTTAAGCACTTCCTGAGCTGTGGTGCAGCACAAGCTCCAGGATGCAGTTTGTCCCAGGGCTGCTGTTCCAGTGCCAGCTGTCTTTGTGCCTTGTCCAAGACAGACCCTGCACACAGCAGATACCTGCAGCAATGTATCTGATCAACTCAGACTGCAGTGTGCACCGGCCATTTCCCTTGTAACCGTTCTTATCAGAATTTTCTCAGGGCCCTCTGGAATTCATCAAGGTTGCTAAGACACAAACTGTGCTAAAGTAAGAAAGAAGAAGCTAAGAAACCAAATTCCAAGACTAAATAGATAGCAGAGAGCTGTGAGCCCCCTGGACTGTGACCAATCACACATTCTGAGACCTGCATGCAGAACATGTGGACAAGCAAAGGCACCAATAAGAAATGAGTGACCAGAGTGTGCAGTGGGGTTAGAATGTATAAATAAGTGTTTAATGTAAACAATAAACAGCTTCTGCTTAATCGTATTGGTCAGTTGTCCAGGAATCCTGAATTTCCCACAGATACCAGCCCCTAAACACACAGGAGGAGCATGGGTTGCATCCTGGGGGAGCTCTGCTTGGTGCTCAGTCCCTGCAGCATTTGCAGCCAGTGGTGCAGGGGCTGGATCTGGTGTCCCTGTGCCCTGCCCAGGACAGGCAGGATTGTCCTGGAGCTCCAAAGTAAACCAAAGCACAAGGTTTTTGTAGCATTCACATTCTCTGAACAGAGACAGATAATTCTCTCTCTCTCAGGGTTTTCTCCTGGAGAAGCACAGAGACAAGAGGAGAAAAACAATTCTTATCTCTACTTGCTGCTCCTGTTGTTTTTGCACATGTGGAATGTGATATGGAGATTGTTCACCTGAAGTGATTTGTCAGCTGGATTCTCAGGATTGTTTTGTTTCCTTGGCCAGTTGGCTCAAAGCTGTGTCCTGGCTGTCTCAGACAGTCACAGGTTTGTCTTTAGTATTCTTTGCAGTACAGTATTCTTTAATATAGTACAGTATAATGTAATATAGTTTAATAAAGCAATTGTTCAGCATTCTGGATCAATGGAGTCAGCTGCCAATCATTTCCTTTGTTGGGGGTCCTCTGTACATGGCAGGTCATGATTGCAGAAGGTAACAGCACCATGGGCTTGTCAAGCTGATGGTGAATGCTCTCAGGGCCCTTGTTCTCTATGTTCCCTTCCTCTGGGGATATTCTTACCCTGTTTGATTGTTCTTTAACTGAGACTGAGAATCCCAGAGAGGACAAAGCCTCTGTAGTATTGCAGCAATATATGACTTAATTTTGAGGCAGATCACAGATTTCTGCCTGACATTTTTACCTTTCAACTGTTGCAAGTTTTTCAGCAAACAGTGGAGGAAAGGGAGAAAGACAAAACCACCATGTTAAATGTTAACATGCTTTTCTTCTCCCTCTGGAGGTAGAGTTCAATAAAATGTATAACAGTTTTAAATCTTGTTCCAATACATTTTTATGTGAAAATATATGAAGTATAGTCTGAAAAGACAAAAGACAAGTCTCATTTGTCCTTTAGGCAAAGGTTTTAAAGTGTTCATATATAAAATCTGATTGAGCATACCAGTGACATTTCAACTAGAGACAAAAACAAGGTTAAAAACATTCTGGATTGTCCTAAAAGTGGAAGTTTCATTCCTAGATTCTTTATGAAACCTAATAAATGAAGTGGTGTGCAATACAATTGAATTGCTGAATACAAATGTACCAAGTTTAAGGAGAATTCAGCTGGGCTGAATGCAGTTGTGTGCACCTCTCCATGGTGTTGGGGGCACTGTGTCCTGGTTTGTTGGTGCTCTTTCTCTTCCAAAAAACAGACAAATCTACAGATTTACTTCTGTAAAGGAAAGCTTCCACCTTAACTGTAAATTCTCAGGGACAACCTCTGCAGTTTGGTAAAATCACTTTAAAAATAAAGCCTCAGGCCTGGATTCAGTACCAAAATGTGCAGGTATGATTTTCTGCCCTCCTGCTTTGAAGAACATTCCCTACATTTCTAGAAACAGCAATACTCCATCAGAGGGGGCTGTAGTTAAGAAAACAGCCCAGGTGAACACAGGAATGTGCATTTACAAAGAGAAAAATGCTTTTTGTGTTTCAAGCACTTGGTGCCTCGGTGGGTTTGGCTCTGCTTGGTGTGAGAAGCTGCTCTTGCTGTTTCACTGCTGCTCTCTAGAGCTGGCCAGCCATGAAACTGTGAAGTGCAGAAGTGAGTAAACTTCAGTTTGTGCCTTTTCCTGGGAGAAAGAGGAACAATGTGCTTGTGTCTCTTCCTGCCTACATGATGGGGCTGGTGTTCCAGCTCACTCAGTCACTGCTCTGCCTGGTGCTGCAGGGCTCCATGCTGGCTGCAGCAGATTCCAAGGGGGAAGATAGGACTGGGGGATTGATACAAGAATCTTGCAGGAGATTTCTCTCATAATTATATATTATTATATAATTTTATACATACATACATACATATATATATATATATACATAATACATAATTATGTTTGATTAGATGTAATTTAATACATTATATAATATATATTATATAATAAATATTATATATGTATATATAATTTCTCTATTACATTGCTCTTCTCTGACCAATGCAGCTGTGGGAGTGACTGAGCCCCTGATGTTGCAGGCAGGAAATGCATGTGGGCAGAGATGATGGAAACTCTGCAATCCTTCTAGATGATGCAAACTATCTCAGCTTTGAGTCTTTTCTCCCCTCACAGATCTGCTCTGTACCTGCAGGGATGGAGCCACCCCATCTTGGGACAGTGTTGGTCAGCAGTGTGGAGCAGTCTGGTGTGTGCACACATCAACACTGATAGTGGCACAATGCATTTTTTGGGAGGCTTATTTTGTCTGAGAAAGCAATATATTGAATTTGCAGGCATTAGGGGTTTCATAGCTACACTTGCTGCTCTCCAGCAGGTAAAGTCTTAACTTGGTGCAGGCCACACTGACAGGTTGGATGGAATAATGAGTTGCTGGATAAAAAAAGCCTCTCTTTAGATGTCTCCCCTGACTTTATATTCCTACATGTGTTCTTTATTTACATTTTATTTTTAAACAACTTTTATCCTCTTTTTATCAAGGTATCATAATTTCTTCTTCATAGTAGTAGCTGCTTATTTGGATTTTTTTTCTTTTTTGGATAATATTTATAATTCAAACTGACCTTTTTGCTACATAACCACTTGAAAAAGAGATGTCCTGCTCACATAAGGGATGCCTCAAGAGAAGGGCAGTCCTGCATAATTTCCTGTTCTCTCAGAGAAACCCTTCATATTGGAGAACTGGGGGATATTACTTTCTGGCCCTGCACACTCTCCTGGGTAGAAGGGTCCTGAAACACAATTTATTGTAAAACACACAGTGGTTACAGAGCTAGCACAGTCAATGATATTCCTTTTATTACCACTCAGATGAGAACACAAAATGACATTGGAAAGCAGTGAACTCACCAGAAGGGCAGAGAAAGCCATTAAATTCAACACGCATCATATTTCATAATCAGAATCCTGCAGTCAGAGCTGACACCACTGAATGAGTTTGTTGCAGTCATGATAATATAAAACCTGCTGCATCTGCTTCCCTTGGCACTTTTCTTTGTAGCCCCTTGCAGTGTATGGGCTATTAATCATCAGTAGCCAGGGACACTGCAGACCAATGCACTTTGTATTGCATAAATTGAAAATGCATCACTATTAGAGGGAAAACTGCCTTCCCTACATCTCTATTTAGACAGGCAGTTTCCTGAAGAGCTGCCATGCTATTATGGCTAACCACTTAATTGGAGTTATTTTCACAGCCTGGTAATTGGGGTTGGGGGGGGAGGGCAATGCAATCCCTTTTGTAGCATGTATGAAAACAAGGCAGGGAGAGAGTTCCTTGCCCTACCTGGGAACCCTGACAGGGCTCCAGCTGGAGGTGAGAAAATGCAGTCAGGAAAATGGTGTCATTTAACCTCACTAAATTAACTTCACAAATGAGAGGGCTGAGTGTGCCTGGGAGGGGGAGAGGGATGCTGGGCCACTGGTGCCTTCCTGTATTTTCAGTGGCTGCATGGAGCTGAGCCAGAGCAGGGATGCTGCCTTTCCTTCCTTAGTTCTCTTCACAGAAGAGGGCAATACTAGGTTTAGGAGGATAAAAAAGTTTTAGTGGCAACCTGAGAAAAGGCAGTTGTAAATTCAGCCCTCAGAGGTGATCTTTTTAAAGAGAACCCATTTTATTCTACAGCCATTTGTCCAAGTGTTGTACATAAAGAGGAAAGATGAGTATCGAATGAAAATGGGACATATAAAGTAATTTGTAAATGAAAGTATAGCTTTTAAACTGCAGGTGTTTAACTCTACATTTCTTCACGGTTTGAGTATTTTCTCTTGAATGGCTGTGGCCAGTGTTTGGAACTTCGTCATCTTTGGTTATAGCTGCCCACACTTAATTCTCATTACATCTCCCATGCTCTGTGGATCTTCTCCCCCAGTGTGTGCAGTCAGTGATGTGTCAGTAAGACACAAGTCTGAGCTGAAATTACATGAACTTGTGTTGAATCCCACATCTTCTGGTACTTGCTGAACTGCTCTGGCCAGATCCAAACCAGAACCCAGTTTAGATTGGGATTTATACACAAAGTTAGTTCTGAGCTGTGATCTGCAGCCTCTCCAAGCTGCTCCCTCACATGGCTGTTCTTCCATTTCAGCTACATTTCTTCACTTGACTTCTTTGGGCAAAGTTCTCTGGGAAGTTTCAAATCCAACCACAGCAGAAAGATATTCCTGTCTTGATTGATCCAAGCAGCCCAGAGGATCTGCAGTCGCTCAATCACTACATCAAAGGAATTGGGACTGGGGAGAGATTTCCTGAGAGATTTCCTGAGATATTTCCTGAGCTATCTGTCAGGGAGGTTATTTGGCAGAGCTGGAGGCAGGGCCCAGGCTATCAGGTACAAGATGGCACTGTATTGACAAAAGGATGGGGAGGAAGGGCCAGCTCCTCCTCCCACCACCACAGGCTTTGCTCTGGCTGCACAGGAACAGCAAGACACGAGAGGGGGGCCCTGCACTGAGTTGGGTAGAGCTCACTGATGTACCTGATTGGCACCTCAATAAATAAATAAATAAATGAAATAAAGAAAATGGGCAAGGTCTCTAATACTTGAAATTAGGAGCAAGTAGAGCTTGTGTCCCAATAGTCAAACATTTTGTACCCCAAAGCAGGCGGTCTTGTCTGTGCACATATCAGAAATAGGTCCTGATCAGGGTAGCTTTGAAGTGAGCATGGACGCTCTGGAAATGTGTTGGTACAGCCAAGAGCTCTCTCATGGAGTGTGTTATGAAACTCTGAGGAGAATTGTAAAGGATGAATGTGTGGCAGTGCTCAAAGCCAGAGTCCTGGCTCTGCTGACTTTAGTGATGCTGTTGTAACTGGAGGAAATACCTTGTCTTCATTTCTCTTCTTAACCTTTCACAAATTTTTATTCTGGATGCTTCAAGGATGCTACCAATCTGATTTTCAAATGTAATTACCTACAATAACACATTCAGGTTATGAACAAGCCCTTTTGAAAAACAAGCAATGCTGTCTGCTCAGACTATTGCTGCTGCTCAGTGTTAGTTTCTACAAAGTTACCTATTCAAAAATCCTGAAACTTTTTCCCTTAAAAACCAGCATTCCAAGTCCCCAAATCCACACACTCACATTTAACATTATTTGTGCATGAAAGTATCTTGTTGAAAGAAATAAATTATGCAGAGGTTTCCTAAATAATTTAACAGATACAGTAAACAAAAATGATGACTTTTTACAAAACAACCTCAACCTGCTAGCATTTTGTTCCTGTGGTAACACACGTGGATTCTGTGTTTTGAGGCTTTAATTTTAATCACACAGTGTCCTGTCCTGTGTCAGAACAGTGTTGCAGATGCAGGGCAATATCCAAAAACCATGTCAAATACTGTGCATCCTTCCAAGTTTCTCCTGGAAATTAAAGTAGCTGTATGCTAATGTCCCAATGTTTACTGTAAAACTGTTCCTGTTATAAAATAAAATATCCTAGTGTCAGCCAGTGAGAGTGGCTTTGAGAACAAAATCTCCTTTTATTTGTTAGTTAATGTTGTTGATGTGATGAGGGGTTAAAACAGGAGACCTGTTCAAATAGTCAGTTCAGCTGACCAAAAAAAATACAAAAAATCCCTGTGGCGTGGAAACCATGACAGATTTCTATCTGTAGCCTATTTTCTTCAGATGGATTTTTCTTACTCAGCAATGCCTTTTCTTAATGCCTTGATGCCACTTTGCTAAACACAAAATTATATTTAATATTAATTTAAACTCTCTTCAGTAGTAAGAGTAAATCATGAGATGGCAAATATCAGGTAGAAGGAAATGCTTCTAAAGGACAAGAAGTTTTCATTCTTAAGGTATGTAATTACTTTTCTCTTTCAGTATTGGAATAACAGTCACACTCTGTTGTAAGACTTTGCAACTGGTAGAATAAGTTACTACAGCTAAGCCAGGTTTTACATTTATTGGATCCTTGTGAGAATGCTGAAATTAAGACTAGAAGTAAATGAGACCTCACTGATTTAGTATCAAGTGCCTCAAATTTGTTAACTAAATATAAAAGCTAAAACCTGAGGCATCAACACCACCTGTCTGCCCAAAGCTGTGCTACAGTGTGCTTCTGTACATGCTGAAACCGCTCATGGATTTGACTTCACTCCCTGAGTTGGAGTAAATTGAAGGTGAATTCAGTGCCACTGCCCTCTGCCAGACAGGGGTTCAGCTCTGCTGGGCAGGGAGGGTGAGCAGTGGGAGCAGTGCTTGCTCTGAGCTGGCTCAGCCTGGTGTTTTGGGCACTCAAGGGCTGCCAGCGTGGATCACACACTAAAATCATCCCAAATGATCTGCCTGGGAACAGATTGTGCTCTGAGAATCCTTCCTCCCAGCCCCACTGGGCTGCTGATTTAGTGCCATTCCCCAGCTCCAGGGGACACAGAGGGATGTCCTTGCAGGCTGCAGTGGTGTGTCCCACTGGCTCCACAAAGGCAGTCAGCAATGACAACTGGCTCCATGCAGCAGGAGCCTGGTGTTCTCACTGTGGGGAAAACACAGCTCTGGAATCACCTAGTCATTTTTGTGAAACAACATGTTCAAGATTGATTGCTTACTTCTGGAATCCGTTGCAGCTGAAAGTGGAGCTGTTTAAAGACTCACAGGAGCAGGGAGTCAGGGTCATCCACGTAAATCACTGCCTGCTGACAAAAAATGTAACAGTTTGGCTTAGTTGTTAGGAAAGCATGCTCAACTGCAGATGTTGAAATCTTAATGGTGCTTTTCCTTATTATTTGATACAGCTAGTAAAAAAAACCTCAAACAATAAAACTCCCTCACCACAAGCTTTAATTATTTTATGAAGTGAGCAGAAATGTCTCGAGACTTAACATTTGGAAAAAAGCTTCAGTTGATCAAAACCAAATCCCTCCCTCTGTGTATGCACAAATACTTGATTTGCATTCATTTAATATTTCAACTAGCTATATTTGGAAAAATCATTATCACAAGCTTCCTTGTTAGTGAAGAAGCACAGCAGAGCAGGAGGATGGCAGGGAATCAGAGGCAGCACTTCAGGGATGTGAAATGAAGGAGTTGCTCCATCAAGTCCAGGAAGATGCCTCCAGTGGAAGAGCAGGAGACAAAATCTTACTCACCTCCCTGATTTGGTGTAGGACAGCTTTCCATACTGCAAGCACGAGTGTCCTTCCATGCTGCCTTCTGGAGTGAGCCCAGCTGCTCCTTGTGGTATTCACAGGCCCTCTGAACAGAGAGAGATTTAACTTTCTCGGGATTCTCCTGAGAGAAGCTGTGAGAGAAGCAGAGAAAAGAATGATAAAAACAATTCTTATCTCATTTACTGCTCCTATGTTTATACCCATGTAGAATGTGTTCTAGAAATTGTTTGCTCAAAGTGATTGCTTAATTGGAATCTGGTGATGGTGTTTTAGATTCATTGACCGATTGGATCCACGTGTGTGTGTCAGGACTCAGAGAGTCACAAGTTTTCTAGTTAGTTAATTAGTTAGTAATTGTTGTTCATGTAATATAGTGTAATATAGTTATAGTATAATATAGTGTAATAAAGTAATTAATTAACCTTCTGATGTCAGAACCCAGGACATTGTTCTGACTGCCCTGGAGGACTTGAGATCCTGGCAGGGGTTCAGAGACCTTGGCACAGAGTCACAAACACCCGTGCCTTTGATTTTAGCCCATAGAAACATATACCAACTTTATGTGAGGATTTACAAGCCACAAGGGTTTGAGTAGAATGAGAGTGAATTTGTCACAGGGTGAAAATGTAGAATTTTGGGGATTTAGAATGGGGATTCAAGAGGCAAGATTTGAGGAATCTGGGCATGTCCTGTCCTTCTTCTTCTTAGCCTCCATCTTCTGCTGTGATGGTGACATTTCTGGATTGGTTTAGAGTAGAGCCAGACTGTCTAACATAGGTGATGGGTATTGGAAAATTATTGTAAATAAAGCACACACAGTTCTTAGTATAAAAAGCCAACAGCACCCCAAGGGCAGGGACTGTGCCACAACCCGACCTGCTGGACAGATCTCAGCAGGTCAGAGAAAGAATGGAACAGATAAGAGAAAATAAACAACCTTGAAAAGCAGAGCTGAGGAATCTTGACTTCTTTGGTCTCGGTGCTGGGAAAAAAGACTCTTTAATGCCTCGGGAGCCATTTCAGCAACACCAAATCCGAGATTCTGATATCATGGAGTTCTCTGCACATCATTCTTCCCACCTGTCTGGCATCATAGCACCGATAGGTCCTAGAGGAAAGAGAATCCTGTTGTAAAGGGAGTTTGCTATGGACTCCACCCACTCTGGATATATCCAACACTACTCTGGCTCCTCCACCCAGGAGAGTTCTTTGCTTCCATCCCACGTTAGTTACTCACTGTCTGATGGCACCAGGCATCAGCGGAGTGTGCTCTCTGTGTGTGGCAGTCATATTTTCTGGAAAAATCCCTTTGCCCAAGATTCTGCTCCTGGGAAGCTGAGAAGTCTCAGAGAAAAAGGAAAACAATTCTTATCTCATTTGCTTCTCCTGTGTTTTGCTGCTTTGGAATGTGTCTGGAGATTGTTCACCCACAGGTGATTGTTTCATTGGATTCTGTGAATTGTTTTGACTCATTGGCCAATTATGGTCAAGCTGTGTCAGGACTCTGGAAAGAGTCAGGAGTTTTCATTATTATGTTTTTAGCCTTCTGTAAGTATCCTTTCTGTATGCTTTAGTATAGCATTCTTTAATATAATATAGTATCATAAATAACAAATTAGCCTTCTGAGAACATGGAGTCAGATTCATCATTCCTTCCTGCCACGGGGTACCCCACAAATACAAGACCTGTGGAGACCCTGTGCTGGCAGGACCCAGAGCTCACAGGAGCTGCTTGCAGCTGCCAAACACATGCCCTAACCTGGAGTTCCAGGCTGCATGTTTTTCTACTAAGGGAGTTCTTTAAAGGAGCACTTAAATGCTTAAAAGCACTTTAAAAGAGTTTTTATTATTCTTCAGAAGTGTTTTATGTTCTGACATATGGAGAAAGTAATATTTTTCTGTTTATAATTAATCAATACCTTTTTTATTTAATTGTTTACTCAAGTCATATTTGAGATTACTCCTTCATCCAGTCATTTGTCTCAGCCAGCTCCTTACCAAAGCACAACTAGCCTACTCTTCAGCACTAAGGAGAACTTCATTAAAAAAATTATTTTTAACGGAAGTATCCTTCAGGTGAAGATGGAAACACTTGTCAAATTATTCTATTGAAAGCTTTCCATGGTATGTCAATCAGTAATCTCTCATTATTTAAGGAATTCCTAGAAGGTATGACATTTTAAGGATGTACACTGCCTGTAGAATCACTCCTTTGTTGAACAGCTTTGTATAAAACAAAAGATCCCCCTGGCCACTGATGGGATCTGCAGGCATGAGAGATGGATGAAAATTAGTGAGGGAAGTCTCTGTTTTTGTAATCAAGAAAAGCTTTTGGAAGGTAAAAAGGCAGAAAACATAAAAGAAATTATCTAAAAACATTTTCGGGACCTAAAATTTGAAGCACTTTGTCACAAGGCAGGAAATTCTGCTCATGTTGATGGAATGTTAAAAGTATTGATTGAAAACACTTCCTAAGTACAAGAGTGTTTCTTTTACAGATATTACTATCAGATACTCTCACTGCCAAATGTAAACTTGACTTTTTAGTGGCGTTCAAAACCAGAAATTTCTTTGGAAAAAAATGAAGAAACAAAAAAAGAAACATATATATATATATATATATATATATATATACATACACATACACACACATATATAAGTAGAACCTGTTGCCAGAAATAAGCAGCTCAGAGAGGAGAGTGCAGAAGGGTTGTGCTTCTGTGTCCCACCCTTTGCTGGTGTTTAGAGTTCTCAGATGTATTTCTTAGAGGTTTCTGAGAGAAGTCTGGATTCCTGGTGATTTTATGCAATTATTTTGGGTTAAGTAGTGCAGGAACATAGATTACCAAACAGTCTCATCCATCAGATACAAGGAGATGTTGGCCATTGTTTAAAACTTGATTTTTTTTTCCCCCATGCAATTGCTGAATGCTTTTTTAGGCAAAACTAAAAGCCAGCCCCTTCAGAAAAGCTACCCTGAGTGCTGGAGGTTTGATTCTGCAACAAGATTGTGAAATAGATTCTATTGCCTCTCTCACTGTAGAAATATGAAAACAGAGATACAATTTTCCGTTCCTAAATATTGAACTCACCACTTGTGTTCTTCATGTGTATGGTGCCAAAGCACGGTCACACTCATGTCTGAAGGGTGAATAGTTAGACAAAAAGAACAATTAAGATGGGAAGGCAGAATTTAAAATCCTGAAGTTCTGTAATTTGTGGGCTGGAAAGGCACAGAAACAGACCCTGAGTGCTCTTTATTAGGTAATAAGAGTTGCAAGCACATGTACTTGGAGTTGTGTGACTTTTTTCTTTCTTTTAACCATATTAGCTCACCTAATCTGAAGGGGTCTCTTTCAATAAGTAGTAACCTGAAAGCAAATTCAGTGCAAAGAGTGTTTTCTACCAACTAATAAACAGATTACTACTGAAGCAATACTACTAGTACTACAGATTTTAGGCTAAAATCATTATTGCAAATACTGAATGTATTTATAGGAACATCAGGGTTTTTTTCTATTCTGCAATTTTTGTTTCCATTATGGAAGACATTTGGAAAAGAATATTTAGTACTAAAAATATAGTGACTCCTTTGAGCTCATGTGGGATTGGCAGTGGGAATGAAGTTCCATTTTATTTGAAATTCATGTTGTGACTGACTACAATCCCTTCTTCCAGCCATACCATTCATCCTCAAGCCCCCAAGATAATAATGTTGTTTGATTTGTAAATTTTAAAAACCTGTGGTTTTGCAAATACAACTCCAATTTTGTGTACTGGTTTGAGTTAGATTTATAGTATAAAGAAATTGCCACTTAGAGTGAATTTCTCTTGTAGAAATTCCAAACGTGGCTCTCCTAAAACACTAAACACCCCCCCACCCTTTCATTCCAACCCATAACATGTATTTGCAAAGCAAAACCAGCATTAGAACAGCAGTTTGTACTGCTCCAGCTTGTACTCCTGCTGCAGAGAATATCACAGGGCTCGTGTTAACCAGGCAGAGAAGAAGGAAAAGGTCAACATTTTCCTCAAAACCACTTTGACTGAAGTAACCTCCACAAAACAGGAGAATGTTGTTGGGCATCACAGATGAGTATTTTCTATTAAGAGCAGTTTGTAGCAGTTCCAGGTACCATGGCAGTGCTCATTAGAGAGAAACCCCAGCACAGAGTGTTTTGAATTCCTCCTGCTGCTGTTTACACTGTGTTTTGTCAGGGGCTTTGTCAGCTGTTGCTCTGCTGGGTTTTCCTTGAGCTCTTTAAAGATCCCTCCTCAAAGTTACATGGCTCTTAAGATCATAGTAAAACAAAGAGCTAATATCACAGTTTAATATTTCAATTAAATGGCAGAGTAATAATTTGTATTAATTGTAGCTTATTAATTGCAAAGGACAACATCTTGTTTTGTTGTACTCAAAGATTTTATTAGTAACAGACACTTTTAGTTAGTGTTTGTTGCCCCAAGAGCTTTAGAGGAACTGATTTTCTGTCAGAAAAGATTGGAATCAATTGCATTCCTCCCTTCCAGATAGTGCTAAAACATTTATTTAAAGGTTTATATGCTCACCCTGCCTTATCTGTATTCCAAGTCACTTGTCCAATGAAATAAAATTCATTCATGCCTTCCTTCACTGTGTTATTGACAAAGTAAGCTTTATGTGGCTGGGAGCCAGAATTCTGTCTTTTGGGAATACCTCTCTCTAAACTTGTCCAAAAGAATTATTTTATTGCATTTTTCATGCCACTTCAAGTGTGTTTGAATGGTAAATCCTAGAAGCTGGGTTGTCTGTGACCATATCAGCCTTTTGAATTAGCAGCATGCACAGCATGATACAAGTATGAGATTGTAAGGAAGGAGAGTGTGTGGCTACACACTTCTTTAATTGATTTTTTTTCCCACATATTAACCTACATGACATTACTTGATAGTCCTATTCAAGAACTAGGTCAAATCATTTTTTTAAAATGCCTGGCATTAAGGTGATGGAAAGTTTGCCATCAATTACTGTTCTTTAGCCCATTCTCTGTGCAAGAGCTAAAAACTAACTGTGCTATTGCAAATGCAGGTCCATTACAAGGGAAGAGAATGATGAGGACAGCTCCATCTCATCAGAAGGTTAATTTATTATTTTATGGTACTGTATTATATTAAAAAATACTATACTAAAGAATACAGAAAGGATACTTACTCAAAGCTAAAAAGATAATAATGAAAACTCCTGACTCTCTCCAGAATCCCAACACAGCTTGGCCCTGATTGGCCAAAGAGCCAAAACAACTCTCAGCAGAATCCAATGGAACAATCACCTGTGGGTAAACAATCTCCAAACACATTCCACATGAGCACAACACAGGAGAAGCAAATGAGATAAGAATTGTTTTTCTTTTCTCTGAGGCCTCTCTTGCTGCCTTTCAGCTTCCCAGGAGAAAAACCCTGGGCAAAGGAATTTTTTCAGAGAATGTGAATGCCACACTGGGCCAAGTTTCATTTAAGGAAAAGGAGCATCTGCAGCTGCTGTGTCCAGCCCTGCAGGCAGTGCTGCAGGAGCCACATCCAGCTGGATGTCAGGGGGGAACACAGAAAAGCTGCTGAGGTCCAGGTGGTTTCTCTTATACAAAAGAGAGAGCAGGTCACTGCTGAGTTAAATACTGAACCAACCAGAGCAAACTGGTCTGGTAGCTACAGTGAAAGAGCCCAGAAGTGAGAGGTGCACTGCTCAAGTGCCATTTCCCTTCTGTCTGGGGATAGAGATCTTGTAAAGCTAACAAGAGGGAGAGGTAAAAGTAGAATCCAGCAGTGGTGTGCTGATTGGAGACTAGAATGTGGGTAGGGGAGAGAAATAAAGTTACCTTTTCCTTCTGTCACTCAGCAGATTCGCAGAGCTGACCCTGGAGAGAACAATGTGCAGAGAGGCACTGGGATATTACAGCACTTAATTCCACTGCCTCCACCACAAACTAATTAAAAACCCTCTGATTCTACCAAACCCCTTCCTCCCTATTTTCATTTCCTTTCCAAACAGGAATTCAGTTTAAATTTGACAACCTTTGGGAACTCTGCAATAAATAAGACTATTTAAGTTGTTCTAGAGCTTTCTCAAGCTTCCCTCAGAGAGGCTATCCACACATTCAGAAACGCGGATGAACTGAGAATTGAAAGGTGGATAGATCTAATTGTTTAAGTTCTCACAACTAAGGGTGGAGAGGAGGCTGGGAAAGAGGAATTAATCCCATTTCTCTTACAGAAGCTGCCTTCTCTCTGCTGGTGCTCATGAGATGAGCCAGCTTGGGGAAGAGGCCACTCCAGCAGCCCCCACGAGCCCCAGGTACCCCGGGCAGGCCTGCAGAGAGAGCTCCCACATCCACAACAGTGGACTCACCAGATTCCTTAACTGGGGTCAAAAGGACTTGTATAAGGACTTGCTACCACTGGGTCTGAGTCTCACACTATTTCATTGGCAGCTCTGACATCTTGTACTGGCCTGTGTTCCTTAGTCTGTGCTTCCTTTACCGGCAGGAGAGCAGTCCTATATTGGGACTCACATTCCCTTCGTGATCCATCTTGCAAACTTCAGCAATTCATTCTTCTAACCCTCTTCTAGCTTCTAACTTCAAGGAATGATTTTTCTGCCTAACCAGTGTCCTGTCTGGGAGCTCTCAGGTGTGCAGGTGAGACAAGGAAGAGAGGTTTGTTTAGTGCATGCTGGAACTTGTCTTGGTCAGCCTCAGGTGTCAGAGATGAAGAGAGAGAGATGGGGACTTGGTGTGATGGTCAAAGACTCTGAATTTATTGTGAAGTACAGCTGCTTATATCCTTATTTTAGGAAGACTAGTAATGTCTTACTACAATGATTGGGTTAAAGATCACATGAACAAACTGATAAATTTTAAACATCTCTTGCTTGCAGAAGTCTGGTGTCATTTCTGTTTCTGGTAAGTCAGTCTGATTGAATCTTCTTGCAATCTTGATTTAATCCTCAAAGTTCTGTTTGCTCTTGCCAAGGCATCCTGTTATCAAATCTCTTATACTGACCAGGTCCAAACTCCATCTTCTGTCTTGTGTATCCCTATTGGTAATATTTTTGGCCAACATCCAGGAGGAATGATGCATCTGACTCTGGATATCAGAAGGCTAATTAATTACTTTATTATACTATATTATTCTATATTACATTACACTATATTACAATACATCTAAACTGAATCTGCACAAGAGCCCAACTCAACTCAACTGCCCAGAATCTCGTGACTGCCAGCTGACATATCCCAATAGTCAGGTGTTGGGACCAGAAAATTGATGTTGGTCCAATTCCAACTCTAATTATCCCATTCTATCCTAATTTCCTTTTGTACAGAAGTGCTGTTTTGGGAGTATATGATATTTTGTACAATTGTCAGTTATGCACACATCAGTTTAACATGCCCATGTGAGGACTTAAAGAAAAGAAAATTTGACTTTGAGTAAGTAGCCTTCAATTTAGCAGATTTGGACCTAAAGATAAATGCTCAGTTCTGTGATAAACCTTTCTCCTTGTGCTAATGGTGTTAATCAAGGTATTAATTAGGTTGCAGTCTCTGATCTACAGATTTTGTGTATCTGTGGCTTATCTGCCTGTGGCCAGTTGTGTCTGAACTCTGCTCTCCTGTGGCTACCAACAGGAAGCTCCTGTAACCAGTAGAAAAACTTCCCATTTCATAGCAACAGCCCTATGGCATTTGCCAAAGAATATGAAAAGCATTGCAGGCTCTCCAGACAGTCCCAAAAGCAACCCCAGAAGAAATACCTGTGGATTTTGTGCTGATTCACCTCTGAGGTCATAAAGAAAGTTGAATATGTGACCACCCTTACTTTCTTTGTTGCCAGATGAAATCATAATAAATGGGTCGCAAATTTGGATAGCAAAGCAAATTTGGTATGCTAAGCAATGCTGAGCAGCAGTTACCTTACAGATTCTGGTTCTGGCAAGGAAGTTTTACAACTATTATATTAGTTACAGAACAGTCAGTCTACTACAGTTCTGAGTCATTCTGTGCTTAAAAAACTCCCAGCTTTGAAATAAATCTGCAGCACAGAATAAAGCTTTCTATTTGTTTAACCCTATGTCAAATGCAAGCCAGTGCTGTGACATAGAAAGCAGAGCTTAAGTAGGCTTTTGAGGATACTTTACCTTGTTTCCTCCTTTTGGACAAAGACTCTATTTTTAGAAATCCTTTTACATAGTTGTAGAAGTTATTTGAGTGCTGGGGAAATGATTCACAACTGTAACACTCAAGGCTCTTAATTCTGAGCATGCCATTGAAGGGGATGTACTCTCTTCTCTTGGCCAGGCCATTTTTTTAACACAGCCCATGAGGATTCACCACCTTGAAAAAACAGCTGGGGAAGTCTGTCACCTCCAGTGCCTTTCACTGGGAATATTTCCAGGGAGCTTTCTAGAGTTCCTAAAGACAGATGTGAAGCCAAGGCTCATCAGGCCCCACTGGGAATGATTCTCCTGCTCTGCCCCATGCAAACCCACCAACACCCAACTCCCAAACCAGGGTTAGCACATTTCTGTGCATTGCTTTTGTCAATTCTCACCATGGAGAGTTCCCCCACTCCTCCTGGAACTCACAGGGAGCTGTGGCATAAACACTTCACTAATGAATTGGCCTCTGCCTCAATAAGCAATCTTGTCCTTTGGTGTCTGTAAACTCTCTAATTTGTGCTGTTCTGGGCACCCTTGGCCCTGCCCCAGCCCAAGTGACTCACATTAATAAGCACTAAATGAATTTCTTATAGGGTGAGAGAAATGAAACCTTCCCCCCAATCCCTGCCTTTGGGGCAGACACCCAAGTGTGGGAGTCAGAAAAATAGAAACTTCCACAGACTTCAAGGGTTTGATCTGCAGCCTTGGGAGAAGCTTGGATTGATGTAAAAATACAATACACAGACATTAGGCAGAAAAATCATAAACTTCTGTTTCTATAGTTGTAAGTAAGAATATGCCTTAAGTGAGAAAGTACATTGATGAGATGGTGAAGGGTTTATAATATATGGGTGTGGTTGTATAGAACAAGCTAAGAGTTTAGAGGTTATAACAGAGTTTAGAGGTTATAACAGAGTTTAGAGGTTATAACAGAAGTATATGTGTGCATGTGAGACAGAAGCCATTGGACAAAAGTATCCACAGTGCACAGAAGTGAGGAAAGGTGATAGGTGAGAACAGCAAAATAAACCCTGCGACAACTGTCCATTGGGTTAGAAAGTTCTGTATTGCCTTGTAACAGAGAACTTGTGACTGCTCCTGAGCTATGGGTGACTGCTTGGTCCTCTAGAATCTCAAAGCCTCTGCAACTGATGTTTGCCTGAGCAATAAATCATTCCTAGCCCCAGAATAATCCCATCCCTTCATTATTAGCAGGGACAGTGACACCTGAGGGCACAAAGGGCTTCTGCAGCACTTGGGGTGGAGGTGAGTAAGTGATACTGAGGGGGCTCCCCCATAGTACCCCCAGGGTGAGAGCTTGGGGCACAGCTCCCTCCTGCTGGCCCAGGGGCAGAAGCTGGCTCAGCAAATGTGATCTGTCTCCAGCAGGAAATGGAATCTCAGCGGGAGAATGGGAGCTCCTAACAGAATTCAAACTCATTCACATGCCAGCCATGCCCCAGGTTTGCAGTGACCTTGTTTGCCCTCTGTTGTTACAGGTCTGTCTCAGCAGCACAATTTCACAGGCAGCAAACATTTAAAAATAGCTGCAGATATGACTAATCGAAGACAAAATGTTGCTTTCAGCTGCCACTTGGCAGCTTTCACCCTTGTGGTGAGTAGGTGGTTTAAAGAGGTAGAAAGCAAATATTTGGATTCTGAAAACACTGCTACTGCACCTTGTTTGTGTGTTTATTTTTGAATAAACTACCAGCTGAATAGATCATTAATTCTAGAGAGATGGATACATGGAATGTAAAAAGATCATTTTGTGTTCAAGCCAACTTGCTAATGCAAAGCTGATACTCTCCTGATGGGCCAAAATAATTTTCCTCATGATTATGAAAAAGCTCAAACATGTTTATTGTGAAATCTGAACTTGATAGTAGTTCTTTTAAGGGAGGAAAAAGAAAGATAAATTCCAGTGAATTCTGAAATGTTTTTGTACTGATATTATTTAATACGACCACTCTCATTGTGTTTAAGAATAGGATGACAACAGAGGGAGAGAAAAACAAAAAAAATCTATCAGGTAAGCGTGAACATGCCCTGAATTAGAATTTCCTGCCCTTGCCCACATGGGGATGGGCCCTGGCACAAACAGTCCTTGTTTTATCCTAGGGTTTAGAGCAGGGCACAGTCAGTTCTGGGACAATGCAAGTGCTTGCAATTTCCCAAACGTAAGGACCTTTGATTGCTTGGCCTTCAAACCAATTTTTTCACGCTTGTACCAGGCTAGAAGGAATCCCCCACATTCCCCAGGATGTACTGGCAGGGCTGAGTGTCTGTGGCCCCATGACCCTCTTCAAAACAAGTGGTCTTTTCTCTTAGGGCAGGTCCCAGCTCTTTTAAGTTTCTTAATTTACTTCACAGCCTGGTTTTCAGATATGTTTATTGCAGACAGTGCTCACACTATGAGCAGGGAGCTATACAGGAGCATCTCTCTGTTGAGCGTACCCAACAATCAGTACAGGTGAGATTTGCCCCTTGTCATGTTGGGCAAATCTGGGAATCTGTCTTGGTTTGGAAAGCCAGGAGTCTGCTAGGGAAGGCAGAAGCCTCCCCTGAAATGGAAAATGCAAACACCCTCCCTCTGAATTGTTATAAATTTTAAAGTAAGGGGATTTTGGCAAAAAATATGAGAGCAGGAATAACAGTTCTTTAATAGGGAAGAAAATAAAAGGACAAAATAAACAATGCAGTAAACCAAACCAACACTGACAGGGTCAGAACACAGCCTGACACCCTGTGGGTCAGGCTGTTGGCAGCAGTGCCATTGGAATTGTGGCTCAGCCCTCCTGCAGTGTCAGGGGTGGCTCTGCTGGAGCAGGGATCCTGGAGAAAGGTGCAGTCTCTGCCTCTGAAGATCCAGTGGAAGGAGAGGCAGCTGCTGTTCCTCTGGGGAATCCAGTGCAGAAGCTGTGCTGGTGTTCCAGAATCTCCAGATTCTATCCAGGTAGGAATGCTTGGCTCCTCCCTCTGGGCTCACATCTCCCAATGGGATGCTGTAGCTCTTATCAGCCATGCAGGGACATTCAATGGCTGTTATCAGCAGGTGTCCCCCCAGAGGGAGGAGTGGGTGTGGAAGAGAAAAGGAAAACTGCCCACAGAGCAGAAGATAACTGCCATACAGATGGCAAATAGATACAATTTGCTTGGCAATCCAGGACACTTGTCTTGAATCAGCTCCTAGACAACCTTTGGCAAAACACAAGGTTTTAGATGGTGATGTTTGTTAATGGAAAATCCAAGCAGGTGCTTAACAAACACCAGAGAGGACCAAAATGCCCTTCGGGACAAGTCTTCTATGGGATGAAATTGCAACAGCACAAGTCAGTGCTTCCTATATAAGCATTTGGCTTCAAATTCTACATGACATGAGAGAAAGTTGTATTTTGACAGCCTTTTCACTGATGCAGATGTGCCAGACTGCTGTCTATAAAGCAGACTATGGGTAGGGTTAAACAGCCCTTCCCATTTCTGTGCTCTCAGACATGAGGATCAAAGACACACATGAAGGACTGTAAATGATAAAAATAAACATCCCACAGACCTGGGTCTTTGGCACCCAGGGGGGAATCAGCTGCTCCTGCATTCCTGCAGACTCCTGAGTCATCAGGTGTGTACAAAAATAGCTTTTATGGGAAAAGCAAAAGCCTCTCCAACTTTATTTTTAGCATTTCACAGACATTCCTCACCTTTCAGCTGGGGTGATCCTCTATGCTTCATCCATTTTATGGTTTTTAATGAGGTGAAAGTGTTTTTCTAATTTAAAGCCATTCAATTGCTTTCTTTTTGCAGTTCTGCAGGTGTTAACTCTAGTTTTGTTTTCTGAAGTTTTGTTGATGCTTGTTTTCAGTTAGGACAAAAAGACTTGTGAAGTCTCTGAAACTCAGGTAAATTTACTATTACAAGAGACTACAAGCTAAAGTTTTCAAAGAATGGACTTGTTAGCTCAGTTTCAGACAGGACAGTTGATGTGGCAAGCGAGAGTGGGACAAGGGAAAAAAATATATTTCCTCAGGTCACCTGGAGCTCCTTTAACCTATTCCATCCACAAACTCTAAGAAGTAAGGTTTTTTAAAAGAAATAAATAGCTCCCAACTTAATAGTGAAGATAACTAATTAACAAAGAAAAAATCAATAGTTAAGAACAAGTTCTTCTGAAAAGAGACTTAAATCATGAACAATGTGTCATATCTCATTGAATCAGGGCTGCTAATATTGACTTCTTGTAACATTTTAAGTGATAAGTAAGTAGTACAGTAGATCTACATCAGGAAATTTCTGCATTGAATCCTTTACTTGTTTTTTTTTTTTTCTCCCAGGAAAAACAACAAAAATTAAGTTTTTCCAAATTGGTAACCTTAGGGAAGATTTCTACACTGTAAAATAAGCAAGTCTCCCACCCTTCATCTTCCATAACATTGCCAAAGAAAGACCTGTCCAAAACTACATTGCCTGTGTTGTTTCTGCTGATTTTGTGAAGGGCTCCTCTGATGCCCCATGAAGACTGAGATCTGAATTTTGAAAGACCTGAGTGCTCTCTGTTGTGAAAATGCTGAGCCAACCTTGTCTAGCAACCTTTGACAGTAAAGAAGGCTGGTAATTGCTATTTTCATCTCTAAATGTTGTAAAGACAGCAAATTTGATAGGATCTACTTTTAGATCTCACTGTAAAAGGCAGAGTTTCAGAGAATGAATCAATTTTCTTGTACTTTTGGTTTACACTCCTTTCCCCCAGCAAATGTTTAATTACCTTAGATAAACACCTGTAAACATGAGCCTTCCCCTCCATAATCCACCTTCTACATTCCTGCTTTATACCAAAGTTAATAAGCTCAGTCTATTTACTATACCTCTTAAAATGATGCTTTTAATGCTCTATGCAACTTCATGGTCTTTTACCAGGAGTAAAAAAGGCATTGGAATTAGGGAGTGATCATCTTTGATGGGTCTGGGTTCAATAACAGAGACTTCTAACCTATGAGTCTATGAACAGAAATGCCAGTAAACAGATTTGCAGAAGTGCTTGATCTGTTTTCCAAGAGCATTAATTTTCATTTTTATCCTGTTTATTCTTCTGTGTAATAATTCCTCATTCCTGATTTGGAGAGGAGACCCATGCATTATCATTCAGAATGCCACAAAATTCAATTAAGGGCTGGCTGCAGCATCCCTCCTTGGTTTGTGAATGATTCCAGTGAGAAAAGCAGATGACTTTTTCCATCACAAAGTGTGCCTGCTAATTTGAACAGAGCAGGCAGCCTTAAGCTATGCAAGCTATCATTAAACAATAAAGAAATGTTAATAAAATGGCTCAAGGGGTAGTCTCGTTCAACCAGGGGTAAAACTACCCTTTGAACATTTTAGGGACCAAGGGCATGAAACAGTGTCACATCTCAGAAAATGTAATTCCACATCCAGCAGACTGCAGCCTCTGGAAGCCCAGCTTGCTCCTCCAGCTGGGTCCAAGCTGCCTGGCAGCTCTGCTGGCTGTCAGTCAGGTGTCACCATTCTGCTGTCAGCACTACAACCATCTATACCTCAGAGGTGTCCTGCACCTGTCAGCTTGATGGAAGCAGTCTTGTCCTGGTTTAGGGCAAATTTGGGAGAGAATCTCCAAAGGGGGGCCCCTCTCCCCAACTGGTTTGGGAAGGATTCCTTGGAGAGAAGTGGAAAGAACCTGTTTATTGAACAGGCACAGCACCCCCAGCACACAGAATGAACAATACCAGGTGACACCACTCTGTCACCGCTCTGAAAAAGATGACAAATTCAGAAAGTCTCTCTGGGGGTGCTCGCTCTGTTCTCAGTCCCTCCTGTGCTGGGGCAGCTGCTGCAGCCACAAGGTGCAAACTCTCGGCGTTCCCAGGCCCCAGTCGTGGAGCAGGTTCGAGTGGTTCCAAAAAAGGGAAAGGAGAAACAGTCCAGGGAAAATTTGGACTGCTCAGCTAAACTAACTAATGAGCAGGAGCAAAAAGCAAGAGCAAGCAGGAAGCAAAGCAGAAGCAAGAGCGAGAGAGCAAAGCAAAAAGCAAAAGCAGCACCATGTACTGCCCTGTCTGTGTGTCCCGCCAGCCATGGGGGAGCGGCTGATAAGAAAACCCAAACAAAACTTTCACTCTTCAGAGCCAGTCTTAAATGCACAGAACACAATATCCAGCACAAACAGAGCACATGAATGGGGATACAAGCATCATAACATCACCCTAGGACAATTCTGTTTGTAATGATAGGATGAATTGTTGATTTGGGTCCTCTGATATCATTATTATCATTTTTATTATGTAGTCTCAGTTTACTTTTCAAGATGACCAAAAGTTTCCAAGGCAAGCTTTAATTTCTCTTATTTAGAAACCCTGAGATATCTTTAGGCATCTGGAAAATGCCTCACTTTCCCTCACAAGTGGGGAATTCTTGGATTCTTGGAATTCTCTCATGAGAATTTTCTGATTCCTACCCATGTATTACATAATCATGTTTTTAATTCTTTTCTTCATGACTTGAGGGAGTGAGGCATGGATTAAATGTTCTATTTAAAAATGCTTTGACACATTTTGTTGAAGCAGAGACAATGCCGTTGAAGCATTATCATGATTTACTTGAGGTAAATCAGCAAATAAATCATGTTGCCCCATAGGGCCACTCAGCTGAGCATGTGTTTTATAAACACAGAGCCCTATAGCAGCAGCAATTGGCACATTTCCTTCAAGTCAGTGAGAGATTACACAGTAAGACAGAGATACTTAGAGAGCTGCTGCTGGTGGTGTCTGAGCCCCTAGGCTTTGTTCAGGCAGCTCCAATCTGAATGGATCACTTCCTTACCAAAGGAAACAACAACAACAAAATCTCTGGAGTGCAATGTGAAGTGTTTTCCATTAATGGCGACATGAATGTTACTGCTGAGCCCTGTTCTGCCAGATGATTGTATGCAGCAGAAGGTAATTTAATTCACCAGAATCTTCCTTTGCTTCCCCCTCCAGGTTAAAAGTCTGATCAGATGCTGGCTCTACATGCAGAATCATTGAGTGACTGCAGCAGCTCCTGTGGGAACACAGAGCTGCATCAGGCAGCAGCTGGAACCCCCTGCCAGGGCAGCAAACACTGGGGCTGCTTCCCCACTGCTCTCTCCAGCCCTTGGCTGCTGGGGGAAAGCAGGGCCAGGGGCAGAAGGAAAAGGTAAATACAGCTGGAGGCTGCTGTGCCCACCATATGTGTGCTGGGAATTACATCACACTGGTGTGGCACACCCTGCACTTGTGACAGCCCTGTCAGATAAGTGGAGCTGTTTATGCACACCAGGATGTTCCTTGCTCCTGTTGATGCCTCAGGTTTTAGCTTTTATATTTTTCAGACTTTGTGCTGCTTTAGTGTGTATTTCTGAGCTTCATATGAGGGGATGGTGAGCTCTGTGCACAGAGCAGGGAGACAAAACAATTCCTGCTCCAGCTGGGCACCAAGGACAAATGATCCAAATCTCAGCCCAAGAGCACAAACACCGTGGGCTGGAGAGAGAAAAACAAGAGGATGGGACTGCATGGGCTGGAGCTGGAATTGGACAATGAACTCCAATATGCAAAGGGAGCAGAACTGATCAAAGTGAGAGAACCCGTGCCCAGTTGTGCATTTTGTGACCATTTTGGGTTCACCTGGGGTGCAGCCCTGGCCGGGCTCCTGTGCTGCCCAAGGTGGATCCATTGGGGCCTTTTAATAAATCCCTACTTTATTCTTGAGCTCTGTCCAGCCTCTGTTCTAGGTCACTATTTGTCCTGGCTGTCCTCAAGCAAACCCTTCCTGCTCTGGTTTGAGACTGCCCAGAGCCATTGGTTCAAAAGTTCCATGCTCTGCCTGGTCCCTGGCTAGGTAACAAACCTGAGAGCTGCCAGCAAAGGGCAAGGGGACAGGGATTGCACCAAGGCTGGTGTATTTCTTTTGCCTTGGCCTGCATTTGAGACAAACTATTTCTTTGCTCATCTACTGCAAATATTTAAACCCCTGAAGCTGGGTTTCTGGAAGGAAAAGCCTCAGAAAGAAGGGGAGTGGCTACAGAAACATGCTGAGATATAAAACCTAGCTGCTAGGAATGATTTAGAATTGTGTTTGAGGTCTTTGATGCTTCATCCAAACTTCTGTTTGCCTGGCATGTGGTGAATACTTTGGACAAGTTCAACTACCTGGGTCTGAAAGCATTTTAAAGAGCAGCTGTAAATGTTCATCAGCAAGGGACAGGTCAAGCCACCTGCCAGCTTTGTTGCTTTAGTGGGTTTGGATTCAAGGGTGGGGTCCTTCTTTCCCCAAGTATTGAGCTAAAATTCTTGACTACTTTCAGAGGTGATCCAAATCCTTTAAATTCCAGGTAGGAATAGATGAACAGAGGTATCATCACCAGTGCACAGTTGAAAGCTAAAAGGGATTTTCAGCAACATTCACTTTCTCCTTGTCTTGGTCAGGAACTTCAGGTGAGAATTCAAAGGCCACTTGTCAGGGCTTTCCTTGTGTCTGTGTGTGTGTGGGGGTGTGTGTGTTTTGGTGTGGATTGATCTCTATTGAACCTGATAAAGATTCATGAGAAAAGTTGATTCCTGATTTACATTCAGCTCCTGTCTGCATTATCAAAAATACTCCTGGTGGATGCCCCACACTCCTGGAGTCCTTCAGGGAGATGCAGTGGCCCTCACCAGTCCTTGGCAGCTGCAGACCCTGCTGAGGGCAGTTCCCAGGTCCCACCAAAGCTGCCAGGATGACTGGACATGCACAGGCAGCTCCGAACTGGGACCTGACATTTTCCAAAAAGACTTAAACTACTTGGGATTTCTCTGAGGTAATTCCTGTACATGATCTGGGATACCTGTACTGAGCACAGCTACTCTGATAAATGCTTCCTAAAATGGCAGATTTCAGAATAATTCTAAGTTATATATTTGGATAACTACTTCACAAGCTCTCTGATAAATCTAAATGGAAAACAAATGATTTAAAGTCAGAAAAAAAGAAAGAACACATGTCTCTGTATTTTGGGGCTCTGGTTTGGAAGTAGAGCTGATTGCTAAAGTTACTGGATAAAATAAATACTCTTTCAATTTCTTTGCAATTTTGAAGCTGCTGCAGCTCCACTCAAAGTTCCTAATGTCATTTTTCCTCTCTTAACCTAATTAACGAGCTGAAAATTTATGTAATCACAAATGAAATTGCTTTCTCCTAAGCACTGCAGAAGGAATTATTGCTCATGTACCTGTTAAAGCCTGGGCACCTCTGCCAAGGCTCCCCAGCAGCTGCAGTGCCTGAATTCCCTCCCCAGGAGAGCTGCACTGACATTGCCCATCTGAGGGCAGGTCCAACAGGATGCCAGCTGCTAACAGGAACTCAGGATGGCACCACCCTGATCCATTATTATTATTTTAAATGTTGAATTTGAGTTGTTAATTTTAGCATATTTACCTGCTGAATATTTAGAAATGCCTTGGTTTAGGTATATTTTTAAAGAAGAATAAAATAAAGCTATCCCCAGATCCTTGGTTTTCATTCTATTAAAACTTAAGGAACTCTTTTAATTTAATTATTAAAAAAATGCTTAAACTGAGAGGAATACCTTTTTTTCTTGAACATGATTTTTCAATAATGAATTTTTCAACAGAGTTGTATTAAAAGAAGGTTACTTGTTAACAAGAACCTGCCATCACTTTTAGAGTGACATTCTAGGGTATTACTAGTACTCTGCTAATAGCTTCACAAGCAGTTAGTTTCTCAAAAACAGATTTAACACATTTCCAAACAGAAAATGTGTGTATTATTTTGTGACTTAAATCTGTTTTATCATGCTATCACTTTCAAAATACTGAAGGCATAAAATGGTTTATAGTCCAAAAGATAAACCAGCACAAGCTGCTATGTTGGAATATAAGAAAGGATCTGAGAAAGTGCTAAAAGATTATTACAGCTACAGAATGGACTCATAAATCTTTTATGCAACTTGATCAGTTCCCCTTGGATCCACACTGTATTGTTTTCATAAATAAACACCCAAAGTTGCTGTGCACAGTGTTTCTGGGCTGTCACACACTGCTGCTGTGCTTTAACAGGCTTTGTGCTAAATTGCAAACTACAAATATTTCCTGTGAAAAATCCTTTTTCCTGTCCTGTTTCCAGCACAGGTCCATCCTTCCTGATGATCACCAGAGCCCTCACAGCCACCAGCCAGGCTCTGCCTGCTCCAAGGGGTGCTGCAGCCCAGCCTGATGTCCTGACCTCAAATTTGTCCATGGTCATGACATTTAGGGGATAATTCCTCTCCTGCATTGGTTTCTTTTTACAGGAAGAAGCAGTAGAGAATAACATGTGGTGTTGTGAGGTTTCTAGGATGAGGTGAGAGATGAGAATTTGACTCTATGTTTTTAGAAGGTTGATATATTATTATATTATATTATATTATTATATTATATTATATTATATTATATTATATTATATTATATTATATTATATTATATTATATTATATATATTACATTACATTATATTATATTACATTATATTATATACTAAAACTACACTAAAGAAAGAAGGATACATCAGAAGGTTAGAAAAGAATGAAGATAAAAACCTGTGACTGACTCAGAGAGTCCAGCACAGCTGGCTGTGATTGGCCATTAATGAAAAACAATTTACATGTTTGGATAAACAATCTTCAGACCACATTCTAGAGGAGCAAAACATGGAGAAGCTGAGGCTTCTCATCTTCCCAGGAGAAGAAATCCTGGCAAAGGGATTTTTCAGGAAATATCACAGTGACAATAACCCTTCCTTTTTGTCTGCTCTACCATTACAGCCCCCAAAGCCTCCATGCCCTGTCTTTGCCTGAATTAAAGGCACCCAGCTCCCTGGGGCAGTGCTCAGGGTTGTCAGCCAGACCTGGCAGATAAGTTTGCATCTGTCCATTTTCAGTGGAATAGTTTAACCTTGTGTTAGACCGTGATCTCCCAGCTCATTTTTTAAATTGAATGCTCTTGGGAAGATCAGCTGTCCTGCACTGGCTGCAGCTCAGTGATCAAAGAAACACAAAGCTCTAAATCCTGCAGACCCCAAAATGCCCTTGTTGTCCCAGCTCTTCACATTTGTGTCACACACCCTCCTCCCCAGAGTGTTCTAATGGCTTGGTTGCAGCTCATATTGTGTGCTCCCCACTAAACTACAATCTGAGTTTGTTAAACTCTAAGCGCTGCTGTTGATAAAAATAAAATTAAAAAACCCAAAAGCTGACAACTGTGTGAAGATGTGGAAGATGTGAAGATGCACTCTGGAGAACAGTGTGAAATGCAATCACACAAAGGTAGTTTTAGAAATAAGGACTCTTGAAAGGAATTATTGGAGAGTCTGTGGATTCCAAGACACATAAAAAGCATCTAGACTATAAATATTGAAAAAAAATCTTCTGGTAAGAGAACAAAACATTTTAAGTGCTGTGCAGGAAAGAATGGAAATCTGTGCAGTATAATTGGGCATTTTATAATTCTGAATTAGTGACATAAAGGTAAAAAGGCAAAATTAGTGTAGTTATCTTTTCAGGGCACAGATGAGAGGTATTCTTTAAATGTCTATATTGTCTATAATGTTTATATGCCTATATTGTCTATAAATGTCTGTATGTTTTGGGGCTCTGGTTTGCAAGTCAGGAAACAATATTGAAGTCAAGTAAGACAAAACCATCTGAAGCTCACCATTGTGCAGGAAGTGTTTCAGTCTAGGGAATAGAGAAATTTAACCCATCACAGGGCAATTTAACCCATCATAGGACAATTTCACCATCTTTTATTCATCTTTTTCCAGAAGAGAAAACCCATGGCTGTCTACTACAAACCACTTGGTACACAGATGGTGCTACCTCAGAGAACAAGATGTGAACAAATGGAAAGTTTGGCAATTTTGAGAAAAAACATCTGTATAAGCTCTGAATGAACACTAACCTTGCTGCCATGGAGTGGAGTAATCTCAGCATGCAAATAATTTATGCCAGAATGGTTGAAGTTTCTTAGCCTAGAGCAGAAATACCTGTCTGCACCCCTGGAGTGCCTCCAGGGTGTTCTGTTGGCCAAAGTGTGAGGGCAGCCTGGACAGAGAGAGGGAGAGCTTTCAGTGAGGATGAGGATGAGGATGAGGATGAGGATGAGGATGAGGATCATCCTCAGCTGGGACTGACCCTGCTGTGCTGGGATCCAGCTGTACATGGAGAAGTTCCTGCTCTTCTCTGAGCCTCCTGCTCTTTACAGAAAGGATCATTGTCTGTGTCTTGCACAGGAATCAAGAGATTTGCTGTCAATCTCAGATGGGCTTGGGGCAGAAACTCAGTACAAAGGCCTGAAAGTTGAACTTCAATTGCTTAAAACCCAGAATTATCCAGAAGAGGCTGTGGATGGATCACAGGACCTGTGACAGAGCTGTGCTGGTGTGAAATGGCAGCTGAAGGAATGTCTGGGGTGACATTTGTGCAGCTGAGTCCCAGCCTTGTATTGGGCCGTTTATTTTTCCCTCAACAGATGGAGAGTTAAACTTTCAAACCTGATTTCATGAGTTGACAGGTTACAGATACAACCCCTGTTCCTTGAGGTCTAATCCAATGGTTCTGCACCTCCACCAACCTCAGCAGGAATCTGCAGGAATTCTCACACAAGCCAGAAGCAGTTTCTGTTGTTTGAACCACTCCTGAGCACACGAGAGACAGGACAGAAGAAATGAGCAGCTATTTAAAGCAGGTGTAGCCATGATATTTTCTGAAATTCCTTTCCTTAGGATTTTTCCTCCTGAGAAGCCTCAGGAACAAAATGCAACCAATGGTTATCTGCTGCTGTGGAATGCAACAGGTGCATCTGGGATTGGGCTCATGTGGTTGTTTCTAATTAATGGCCAATCACAGCCCATCTCTCTGGACTGTCTGGGTCAATCACAAGCTTTTATTATCATTCCTATTCTATCCTTAGCCAGCCTTCTGATGAAATCCTTTCTTCTATTCTTTTAGTATAGTTTTAATATAATATATATCATAAAATAATAAATCAAGCCTTCTGAAACATGGAGTCAGATTCTCATCTCTTCCCTCATCCTCAGACCCCTGCAAACACCACCCAAACAGGGGCTCCTGTTAAGGCTCATGAGCTCTACCCATGTAGCAGCTCTTAAGGATGTATTATAAACATATATACTTGAACAGTAACACTGGAAATTTCCTTCCCCTGCATGCCACAAAAAGTAAAGTTCATGAAGAGTCTTTCCTTAGAAGCCCTGCAAAAGTGCATTGCTGCTGTCTCATTATATGCTTAGAAGGATTTCTTCAGAAGGAAGTGAAAAAGAAATAAAACTTTTTGCCCCACAGCCAAAGGGAAAACCCATGCTGTTTCCTGTATGAGGGGAAAGCAAACACTGAAGGGATAAAAGTGGATTTATAGGAACTGCCATTGCCTGTGCCTATGCACACTGACAAGGCATAAAGAGCTATGGGGTTGCTGAATCTGAGGTCACTTTTGTTGATATCTGTTGAAAATCATGGTTGCATAACTCATATCCCAGCACAGAAAGATGTCAGAGAGCAGCAGCAAAAATACAACTTGGAAGGATTTGTCTTCACAGATGGTCTAAATTGTACCACAGAGCACAGACTGTTTTTCTCTTACAGCATTTTGCAGGTTGTCTATCCTGAATTCCCAGCTATAGAACTGGGAGATGGATCCTGAAATGATTTCTTAGTGCAAAGTCAGCAAATATAAAACTAGTGAATGAGCCTTGACTCAACATGGCTTTCTCTGGGTGCCAAACCAGACCTTATGCCAGGACAAGCTAAGATCTACCAGTTCTGATGTGACATTGCAGATATCACAGAAAACAAACAAACACACACTGGAGGAGTGGATATATTGGTCAGTGTCCATCAGGATGAGCTGACAGCTTTTCACTGAGACAGATGTGCTGATTTAGGTCAGGTACATTAAGTTTTGTTTTGGGAAAAATGGGTCTGCGTTGCAGCTACATGAAGCCAGGAGTCTGAGGAATTACAAGGCTTTTTCTGAGGACCCCACACATATTGAAAAGTTCCTTGCAAAATCTGTGCCACCCTCTGTGGTTCTTCACAGACTCATTCTGTTTTCCTCATGGACCTGTTTTTGCTCCCAGATCACCTCCAGGATTCACATTTACTTCCTCTGCATTGATTTTATCCATCAAGGAGTATGGCTGCCTTCAGCAGCTGCTTTCTCTCCTCTTCCTCAGTGGATTCCTTGGTATGTTCACATTCTAATATGATGCATTAATGTCTGCTTTGAGTGTCCACTGGTCAGGAGTGGTTTTATCCACAATCCTGTAAATGTAACAACTCCCACCAACTTAGAAAAAGAAGAGCAGGATTTACCAGCACCTTTTCAGTAACCCATAAAAATTCCTTTGGCTTTTTGTTTGTGTGGCTCCTCCTGGAAAGTGGAGTGCATGAGAGAAAGTTAGAGCCACTCCATGGTCTACTATGAAAATTACCTTTAATGGGGAAAACAATGTTGCTTACAAACCACAGAAGCTGCACTGCATGGGAAATAGAGCATGAAAAGGATTTGTGCTGTGATGTCAAGATTAGAGAGAATAAGCAACATGAATTAGCAAGTGGAATGCAAATATTGTACATTCAAGTGTAATATCAGAGATGTGGGTTCATAAGGAATTAGAGCATCTCTAAAATAGTATTCAAATTGCTGCTCTCTGCAGAATGGAGTCCATGCACTGTGGCTTAGGTGGCCCCAGCCTTCACTGAGCTACAGCTGATGCTTTCTCCTCACTCCTTTTCATCAGTATTAATTGCATGAAATTAGAGATTTTGTTTATGCAGACACACTGCATTTAGGTCAGTGAATTGCTTACAAGAACATGTGGACACATCCTGGACAGAGACAGCAGCAGCAAAGCAAAGCTGAAGCCCAGGTCCTCCTGGAGAGGTGAGGGCTGAGCAGCTCAGCTGGGAGAGGGGACAAAGCCAGTGAGCACCAGCCTGGCTGCTCTGTATGCCAGGTATGAAAAACAACGTTCACTCTCCTGTAGAAATTCAGTAAGTTTAAAAAGGTTTTAAAAAATAAGTTTAAAAAGGAAGTTTAAAAAATTTTAATGGGAGACAAAGACAATAAAGCAAAGATTTAAGGCCAAGGTCCTTCCTGGCATTCCACCAAGAGTACACCTGCTATTTTGGAAACACCCTTTATATACCATTTGTACACCATTTCTATGGCATCAGCCTGTTACATATTCATAAACAATTATGCATATCAAACTAGTTTACATGTTCCAAGAACTGTTTAGCCTGGCTCCTCCTCGGGTCCACATTTTTAGAACATGTGTATTCCTTGATTGTGGTTTTAGTCCATTCTTATAATCTCCAATTTTGGGTCTTGGTCCACACTTTCTTCAGTGACCTTGGTCACTCTTTCTGAGTGCTGATAGTTGGCATATCAATAGCAGGGATCTCATCATGTGTTCTTTGGAAGGTATCCCAACCAAGCAGGCATTTTAACACAAGCCATTATATATTATATATAATATAATATAATATAATATAATATAATATAATATAATATAATATAATATAATATAATATAATATAATATAATATAATATAATATAATATAATATAATATAATATAAATTATATGGTATTATATTACAATAATATATAACATATATATTATAGCTATTATATCAGCTATTTCACTACTATGTCTAAGCTTAGTTATCAACAGAAATAAAAATTATATCTTTATAGCAAAGTTGCTTTAACACCACACATATAGAATCCATTTTAGTATTTGCAAAAAGCCAATATAATAATATATATCTACAACAGGCAGTAACTACAGGCTGCACACCCAGCCTCCTGCAATTCTCTCTGCACTGCCTCACAGGATGAAGGAACAGGGCATCTTTTAATGGAGATTAATTTTTCTAATGCCCCATTATTTATTTTAAAGGTCCAAGGCCACCTTGCCCCTGAATGTGGAACCCAGAGTTGTATATATCATGGTGCACTTACAATAAAACAACTATTTAAATGATTTTCTGAACCAGGCCTCTAATATATTAAAAGCTTTCCATAACTGAAGGGGTTGGACTAAGAACCTCCTGCATGCGGGAAAAAAAAAAGTTTTCTTACGTAAAAAAAAAAATAAAAGTTCAAGGTTTTAATGTCTTATGGGCTTGGAGGAAGAAATATTTAAAAATAAGAGCAAATAAGAGCAGTTTCCTTCAATTCTGCAATAACAGAGCCTATCTTTCTAAAGGATAGGCTGTAGGTCTCAGCTTGCCTGTGCCATTCATGTCCAGTGGTAAATTTAAAGATGATCATCATTACCTCCTCATTACCAGGCTCTCTGCCCGTGAGCTCCAGACTTTGATACAAAAATGAGAGCTTTAGGAAGGAATTATATGGTGTGAGCCCTATTTCCCCCTAATTTGCAGGTTTAATGCCACAGAAATTGTCTTCTCTCACCCTCATTACTTGCCCTTTCCCCCATAAATGGTGTAGTTGCATTGCAGTGGCTTCACTTGTCTCAGCAGCTGCCTTCTGTGTGCATTGTGCTGCTCTACTTGACCCAAAATCATCTCACCACTTCATTTTTGGAGGCATTTCATTGCTTTTCCTTAAGGAAATTAATTCCTTCCTTGTAGAAGAAAGCCAGCTTCTGTTTTCCACTTGAGTACTTTTTTGGGCAGAGAGGGGAGGAGGAATGGAGTGGGTGATTTGGGTTTTGAAATCAATGAACTGCCAAACGACAGTACTAGTGCAAAAGGGCAAGTATGTAATTTTCTCAGTAGCAAATATAGCTGCATGTATCTAAATCTGAGACATTCATCAGCTCTTTTATAGGATAAGACAGGGCTCAGAAATGATTTTCTGTTTAAGTACGGAAGATCAAACATGTTTGTCATTTTAGCCTTCTCTTTATTCTATCTGATTTCAAGATCTTCAGACAGACACTCTTTAGATGTCATTGCTTCAAGCTTCTGCTTTTATCACATTAACCACTCTTCATGAGCTTTTACACATCAAAATGTATTTGGATACATTGTTGAAGAGAGGGTACTTGTGAAGACTTCAATAAAAAGTTATAAAATCTCTGCCTGAAACTTTGTACAAACACACTGGGAGGAAATAAAAACATTGAAACAAAAATGAAACCCCAAACAAAAATCCACAATGCTTCACTCACATTTGATTTTTTCAAGGAGAAAAAAGATGTTTTGCTTATGTTTGACTGCAGCTTTGTGTGCAGAACCCCAGACAGGGCGAGCCATCTTGTGCCTGTCAGATCCTTGCATTTGCAGAGTTTAGTACTTCTGCAGTTTGAATTCTTCTCTTCCTGCTCTATGAGAGAGTGTTACACCAAACTTTGCAATTAGGAAGAACTGCATTTTCTAATGAATTCTCTAGGCTTTATTGAGCCACATCTTCAGGTTTGTGTGGGTCCTGCTTCTATTTGAGAAAACTCCCCCCAGCTAGTACAAAGGACTGAGATTTGCTCTGCACTGTTTTAACTGAGGACAGTCTTGGCCCTTGTGGGGTCCTTTGGCCATTTCCTCCCTGGTTGCCATCACTTGTGCATCACCAATATCTTGCAATTAGCACTAATGAAGGTGAGACAGTAACAATGCACAGCACTGAGGCTCTCCCATCCCTCCCACAGGCGGGTTTGGGCTCACTCTGGCAGGAGGGTGTGTTTGTTCTTGGAGGAGGCAGGTCCCAGGGGACACAGCACTGTGGGGTGACAAGGGGACACCACCAGGATGCTTCCTCAGCAAGCAGCTCAGACTGGCAGGTTTCTTATCAGTTTCAGACTCACTTATTTTGTGAGATAAGGATGCCTCTTGCAGTCAGGCTGGAGTGAAAGGAACTCCAGAAGCATTTCAGGGCACGTTTGTGCACAGGAAGGTAAACTGATGACAAGCTGGCCAGCCACCTGTGGTGGGGAACTGTGGCACCAGGATTTACTACAAAATAAACTTCCTCTCTTTCATCAGCATCCCTGGGGTGTTGAAATATCACTGAGGCAGACACCATGACACTGATATGACAGCATGTTAAATAAGATAAAGCCCAGTCACTATATTTGCATCACCAGGTGTAAGGGTCAAATGCAGCTTGCTCAATACATTCTACTGCATCTCCCTTTGTTTGAAAAGTATCTGCTTTAGTTCCTTGCACTGGAAAATGCCAACCCAAAGCAATTATAAAAGAATTCTCACATGTTTCTGGTCATCCCCCAAGTTCTGCTGTGAGGGAGCCCACTTGCAAATGGGTGAGAGGAATTTGTGAGTAGTAGGGCTACTACTACTCTTGCTTGCCCAAGGTGGAAAGCCACAGGTTTCCTTGTTAGAAGGGAAAGGTGCATTGTGGGAAATAGTAGAGGTAAGAACATTTCCAGGAAGCTGTAAAAGCAGGCCTTAGAAACAGAAAGAACAGAAAACAGAGCTAGCTGCAGCTGCAAAGTCTGAAAGTAGAAAAAGTTACAATGGTAAAGCAAGCAAGGACATGAAACAGTAGCTTGAGTTTGAGGCTTGGCTAGGATAGACCTTAAGAGTGAAGAAAAATATGCTTAGCAAGATAGCAGAAGGTTTTAAGCTTAATAATGGAGTATTGTGTATTTTTAATAGAGAGCAGGGAAGCAAGCATTGTGTGAAGCAGGTGTAGGTGTGCTTTTAGTGGCTGGCTAGAACAACTGTCTGTAAGCTTTAGCAATGTGCTATTGGCTAGAAAGTTCTTTAAATGCTCTGTACCAAAGAAATCTTTGCCTGCTGCTGGCAAGACATGAGCTGTTGCCATCCTCCAATTGTCTCATGTCATGAGGCTGATGCCACAATAAACCTCACGGGAGGTATCCCAGCAGCCCTGTCCTGTTAGTGAAAATCCACCAACACAGTGCATCTCCTACACCTTTTGCAAAGGTTTTCTTCCCTTGGCTGCCTGAGAAGTGCACAACCCCCTGCTCCCAGCTGAGTGCAGCTGCACAGCCCACACCTCCCATGCTCTGTTCTCAGAGCATGTTGCCTGGAGGAAGTAAAGAGCAAAGGTGTTAGCAATCACTAGGAGCAGATTTCCCTCAGCCATTTCAAATCTTCCATTGCAGAAGGTCCCATAATGTCTCAGCTGTTAGCAATCAAGTCCCAAAATGACCATCTCACAGTCCTAATCAGTTCAGAAATGGAACACCCCTCCCAACATCTCATCCCCAGAAACAAGACTAAAACCACTATTTGTCAGAAGTCTAACAAAAACACCCCACACTCTCAAACTCATGCAGCGTGAAGATAATGAGCAGTACTCTATGTTTTTAGTTTAATCATTGATGTCCCTTAGATAAAATTGCATAGAAAAGATCTTGTATTTAAAATATTGCCATAAATGAGACCCAAAGGAAACATCTTTTCTTAATAAAATGCAGAAAATCTTTGAACTCAGAAGACCTAAATGGTAAATTCAATTGTCTTCCATTTTCATGCTATGTAGAGAAGACTTGGAGCTCCCAATGTCAATTTTTTTCAACTCCTCTTCCCTGTTAATTGGACAGGTTAATTATGTGACATATATGAAGCATTTATGACTAATGATAAGTGATTTAGTGTCTGACACACACTGCTGATGTACACAGGGATAAGTTTGTAGTTAGAAACAAAAAAGGCTTCACAGTAAGGGCACTTGGCATACATGGGAAAGGCACAGTAGCAAAGAATTCTTTTTGAGAGCTGTTTTCTAGCAAGTTTTAAGCCTTGATTTATCAAAACAAGGAATTCCCAGAATCACTGGGTTGGAAGAGACCTTCAAGATCATCGAGTCCAACCCAGCCCCAACACCTGAACTAAACCCTGGCACCCAGTGTCACATCCAGGCTTTGTTAAACAAACCCAGGGATGGGGACTCCACCACCTCCCTGGGCAGCCATTCCAGAACTTTATCACCCTTTCTGTGAAAAACTTTTTCCTAATATCCAACCTGTATTTCCTTTGGCACAGCTTGAGGCTGTGTGCTCTGGTTGTGTCAGTGCTGCTGGAGAAAGAGCCCAGCCCCAGCTGAGCACAGGCACCTTTCAGGGAGTTGTAGAGTGATGAGGGCAGCCCTGAGTCTCCTTTTCTCCAGGCTGAGCACCCCCAGCTCCCTCAGTGGCTCCTCACAGGGTTTGTGTTGGTCTTGAATATTCAATCCAGGCCGTTACTGTTTAAAAACAGATTGTTCCTGATAACCTGATTGTTCCTTGATTCCCAAACTGGGGAGGGGTGAGGTGCAGATGAGCCACTGGGACAGCAGCAAAATCCCCCTGAGACAGGGTGAAAGAGCAGCAGCCAGGAAAACATGACTGTGGTCCTGTCTGGCCATCACCAGTGCTTGGGTTTGTTCACAGCTGCAAACAAAGTCATGCCAGATTGCATCTGGGAAAAGCTTGGGACAGATCTTTAGATTTTAGCTGGAAATTAAGGAAGGAAAGGTCTGTGTAAGTGAAAAAGGAGTTGTGGTGACACTGATTGCTCAGTTCTCCCACTGGTAACAGTGTGCACTGTACTCTGACACTGGACACAACTTCTTGTGGTAATCACAAATCCTCTGAACAGAGAGAGACAGCTCTCTCCCAGGATTTTCCTGAGAAGCTGTGAGAAAGCTCAGAGAAAAGAATGAGAAACAATTCTGATCTCCACTTGCTGCACCTGCTGCTGTTCACATGTGGAATGTGTTATGGAGATTTGTTTCCCAAAGGGTGATTTCTTAATTGGACTCTGGTGATGGTGTTTGGATTCATTGACCAATTGGATCCACGTGTGTGTTGTGACTGTCAGGCAATGGTGATTTTTTTTTTTAATAGTATAATATAGTATGGTACAATAAAGCAATTGATCAGCCTTCTGCAACCACGGAGCCAATGCTCATTATTTCCCAGCAGAGACTGCTGCTACAATAACTTCTTGGCTGTAAAAGATCACTTGCCATTTCTTGATCTCTTTTTGCCCCCAGATTTAATATTTTTAGGCTCTGAATAGTCTGTCTCAGTGATGTGTAATCCCAGTTGGTTTAAGAGTAAAAGGTGATTTGTACCTGTATGTATGCACCAGGAGTTTTGTCTGTGCTGGCCCAGATCTCCACCTTTGTAGCAAGGTCTCTGTTCCCCATCCCCAGCAGGGACAAGGCTGACACTGCTGTGTTCATACAGCAACCCCAGAGAGCTGCTCACCCACCTGGGCACTCCAGAACCACCTTCACTTACACCTTCTTACGAAGAGTCAGATGCCAGTTAGAAAATGGGAGGAGGGAAAGGAAAATGGACAGCAAATAACTTGCAGTAACACACTATAAAATTGTTATTTTACAAGGGGAGTGTGTGACACCCAACACACCAACAGGTATCACTTCCTTAAAGAAAGCTGGGCTTGAATATCTTGCGCTGAATTTTGTAAAAGATTAAATGCTAATAATCAGATCACAGGTGGATATATGAGATGGGAGATGAGGCTGGGAAATTGCTTGCCAGACTGAAGGAAGAGGAGGACAGCAGTAAAGTTATTAGCTCAATTAAGGAGAAAGATGGTTTGATGAAAACCTGTACTCACAGAAATAAATCAAGTATTTAGAATAGTAAAAAAACCCCACCAGCTTAAATCTGTGGACAGCTTTTCTCTGACATCCTCTATGCCAGTGTAATCCAAAGACTTCTGTGTTTGTGAATGAGTATTACAAGAAGTCATCTGCAAGAAATAAATATAACAACATTTAGCAGCCTTTCAGTATTTTACAGAGTTACTCAAATGGATCTCACAGATGGGAAATTACTGTTAACCCTGCTTTTTATGGACAGGAAGGGACAACACTCATGGCTGCAGCTCTCCCTGTTCTATCCTGCATCCCTCAGGCTCAGGGCAGTACATGGCTCTCCTGATGCTCATCCCCTAGTGGGCCAGCTGTGAGGCCATGAACTCTGATTTCAAGATTGATTTCAATGCTGAAGCATTAAAGCAGCATTTTAGGTACCAGTGATCCCCAGTGCAAGATATTGGTGGATGTTTATGAAGCATTTTCTTACATCCCAGCCTGTTAACTTTTCATTAATTCAGGGATAGTTCTGGAAAAATAAAGTGTGTAACAGTGGATTGCCTATGTGATAGTTCTTTTCTTTTTTAGTTATCTTAAACTCTAGAGACCCTCGCTAATTGACCTGACATGCTTATTAAGCAGTTTTGATCAGAAATAATTAACATAATCCAGCTAGACCAATTAGAGCTCAGAAGAGGAAAAAAAAAAAAAGAAAAGAAATTGGGTTGTAGAAGCTTCAATTTGAAGAGCATCATTTGCAATATGAAATACCAGCTGATTCAGCAAACAAGTAGGAGTTCAGAAAACAAGTTACAACCCCTGACCCAAGGAAATAGTAGATAAACTGAAAAGCCATCACAAGATGTTTTCCCCATGGCAGACATGCAGAAGACCTTTAAAACTGATTATCAAACTTTACACCTCTAGAAGAGGCTGGGCAGAAAACAGAGTAGTTTAGCAAGTGCAGCAGCACTGAGAGAGTAATCTAAGGGTTGGTTCCACACCAGAGGCCCTGTGGATAGGTGAGAAAAACAGCTGGTGGGAAGCCTGCTTTGGAAATTTACCCTGAGAGACATTATTACAGATTAATGTTTGTTGTTTGCACTGCAGAAGACTGGGGATCTCAAATCCAACTATCCTAAAGGCAGAGAGAACTCTGCCAAAAGACCAAACAGTCATACACAGGAAAAGGTCCCCTCTTGTAAATGCAGGCAACCCCAGCGAGGGGGAGAGAATGATGAATCTGACTCCATGTTCTCAGAAGGCTAATTTATTATTTTATGATACTATATTATATTAAAGAATACTAAACTATACTATAGAATACAGAAAGGATACTTACAGAATGCTAAAAAATAATAATGAAAACTCCTGACTCTCTCCAGAGTCCTGACACAGCTTGGCCCTGATTGGCCAAAGAGTGAAAACAACTCCCAGCAAAATGCAATGGAACAATCACCTGTGGGTAAACAACCTCCAAACACATTCCACATGAGCACAACACAGGAGAAGCAAATGAGATCAGAATTGTTTCCCTTTTCTCTGAGGCTCCTCAGCTTCTCAGGAGAAAATCCTGGGGGAAGGAATCGTGTTCAGAGAATGTGAATGCCACAGTCCCCCACATGCTTTAATTAAACACCCTCATCACATCTCCTGACGAGTTTTCATTCCTGCTTTCAGCTGCAAGGTGGCATGGCCTGTCCTGGGCACACCATCCCAGCTTCACATTCCAGACAATCCCAACCATGTGGTGCTGCTGAACCATGAGCCAAGGTTCCCCTTCCTGGGCCACCTTCTGCAGGGCTGCCCACGTGGGAGGACCAAGGAGCCCCTGGATATATTAGCAGGAGGAATATCAAGCTGCTGTGACAATGAATTGTACAGATTTAATGCTTTTCTGGCAGAAAGTTGCCTTGAGAATTTGAGCAGGTGCTCAGAGAGGCTGATTTTCAGAACAGATATTTTGGTCATGAGATCTGAGATATTATGGTCCCAGGGAGAAGTTTTAGTTAATCAGTGTAGAAAACCTTTGTAAATGGAAGTTCCTTGCCGTAGAATATCACATTTACCATGGCCTATTTAGGAATTTAACTAATGTCAAGGGGGTTGGTTAGAAGTTTTGTGTTTTTGTTTGTCCCACTCATACCTGTTTTCACAGACAGGTGTGTTCCTGTGTGTGTAACACAGGAAGATGTCAGACCCTGGAGAAAAATAACTGCAAATCTCAGCATCTCAAGATACTATTTTGAAACTTCATCTTCCTTTGGTGGCACCAGAAAACTAATTCCTTTATGCACAAAATAAACAGCTTGAAAAATCTCAAACTTCATGTGAACGTGAAATATTCAAGGAAATTTTTTTTCCTTAAACCTTGATGCACACTTTGCATTCTTGCACATCCCCAAAATTCTGTCATCTCAGGGAATGTGGATTTCAAGGCTTGGATTCAGTTGGACTGACTAATTACTTGTGTTGTAATGATCAACCTGCTTAATTTATCACTTCTTTGAACATTTAATTAGCCAACAGTGCAAGACAATTTATTTCTGAATTAGGATAAATTAAAATGCTAGCTTTGCAGCTTTAAGGATATGTGAACCACCACCAATTTCTGCTATGAAAACATTCAACAAAGCAGAGAGAAGAATGCAAAGATCTCAGCCAGGTTAATGATTCTGAAGGAGCAGCCTTTGAAAAGCTCCCTGTGAAACGTGTCTGTTCAATCACATGTCAATCTGCCTATGCTGAAAGATAGAAACAAGAAGCTGAAAATGGTGATTTCCTCCTCCTCCTCCATGCTCAGCTCCAGCTCCTTCCAGTGCAGGAGGCTCCTGAGCCCACCCTCACATCCACTCCTACCCCTATGGGACTGGGGTCCCAGTTCAATCCCTGTGCTCATCCATTTGGGGCAAGCTCACTTGTTTTCCTAGAAGCAAAGCTGTAATTCAGATTTCTAAGTACTCTGCAGCTGCTTTGGAACTGCCCTGGTATGTGACAGCTAAATGTTCTCAAACTGATGGAGAATAATAAACCTGAATATAGAACTTTAATAGGAAAAATGAGCAGTGGAGATGGTTTAAGATTAGTAATCCATGGAGGTGCTTTTGTACAGATACCCAAACTGCTTCTATTATGTGTGCTGTCACCTGGCTTCCATGACTAAGCCATTGTAATAAACTGAAAAGGACCATGGATAACACTTTGAAAAAAGTGCTAAAGAATCATGAGTCCAATTCTTGCTGCTTTTCTGAGAGTCTCATTCTCAGCCTTGCACCTGCAGCACACATTTAGGTGCCTTCTTAAATATTTTCATCTTTACTATGGAAAGGATGAGACTCTTGATACCTTTGTGTGTCTTGATATCTTGGCCAAAGCCACAAAAGGAAAAAACTGACTGTCCAAATCCTTGGGCTATTTTGACCTCTTAGAGTCTTTGCTCTTGAGGTGTTTATTCAAAATGTGAGTGCACATTGCTTGTAGAACAGAGATGAGAACCAGTGAATCCATTTCTTTCTTATCTAATGAATATAAATCTACAACTGCAACCACCACAGTGAGATGCAAATGCATTCAGGATCTCCTGAAGAGCTCTGAGAGATGCCCACACACATCAGTGTCAGACATCTACTGACACAGACACCAGGGCTGGCAAGCAGAAGTACCAGTTTACTTCCAAATGATTCTGACTACACTTTTCAATGGTGTATTTAGTGCTAATTAGTCCATTTTGAATTGTTTGCCCAAACTATGCAATAATACCATTTCATTAAAAGGGCTTCAATTAAAGAAGAGAGAAAAAACATCCCAGCAGAAAGCTATCTGCACACTTATTATATCTGCACACCCCAGTATGTACACTGTATAATCAGGCATGCTCAAATTAGAGATGAAATTACAGCTTTTCTGTTACCATGAGAACAGCAACATTTTCTCACAGCCTGTTAAAATTATTAACTCAAGTAGCTTATATCTTTTTAAACGTCATTATTATTTATCTAGGGTTGTACAAGCTTTGGCTGTACTCACAGTAGCCAGCATTAATCACATCTCAAGTGAACTTCTGCCAGCATGGAGAGAGCCTCCACCACTTTTTGCCCGCCTCTATAATTAGCTTTTATCCTTCTGTTGTCTATTTTTTTCCCTAGTAGCCATGTGTGGACATTACAGCAGAAACTGCTAGAATGAGCAAACCAGAAAAGCTGACAGGAATCTTCCAGCAAGGTGAGTGGTGGTCTGAGTTCAGCAGGGTTACAGATGGGAAATGAGATGTTGGCTCTGACAGTGAAGGCTGAACATTGTGTGTTAAGAGAAGTTCTGTAGATGTACAGTTGTGTTACTGCAATGTGTCCTCCCCTGCATTGCTATCATGGGATGGCCTTGGGCACACAGGGGCATTTGGGAGGGTTGGGTTGTTTACTATGGCAACAGCTGCCCCCAATCAAGGTGTAAGAAAGTGATCTGCACCCCTGGATGGCAGGGAAGGAGTCACTGACAGGCCTTTAGGAGGGGCTAAGGGTATAAAAGGCAGAGCATCCATTTTGAAGATCAGCATGTAGCTGGTGCTGCTCTGTTCTTCTGAAGTTCTTCTAAGCCTTCTGATGTTTACATTTTTGTAATGGAGTTCCCACTCACTTTTATGTAAGAAATGATTGCTTTTGCATTCCTTTCTGGAGGAGGAGAAATTTGATGGACTGTTGATTTAACCCATGTCATTAGAGAGGTGGCAATTTCATCCTCCAATCCAGGGTCACTTTTGGAATTCTATAAATATTGAAGTCGAGAAATAAACTTCCTTCTTTTTTACCTTAGAGGTTTCAGAGTGTGTGTTGTTCATCTCGTGTCCCAGGTGTGCTACAGGCTGGAACTCACAGGTGCCCCAGGGCTGAAATTTTTCACATTTTTTCCTTTTGTTGTATTTTTGTTAAGGTTTAATAAACCTTTACA